>NC_056738.1:357216426-357343926 GCF_019279795.1 Protopterus annectens
AACCAGGGCTGACTGCCACTTTTGACATTTAGTGTTGTGGGTTCTTTGACTAGTTGTGTGAGAGTGCAAGAAAATGCTGATCCATTGCAATGAACACCAACATATGAACCAAGTAAAATCACAGGTGTCCCAGGGTGATAAAGTCCACCATAAGCCATGCCACGGTTAAAAAATAAAACTCTTTATTCCATAAAGAAATGTTAACCGTTTTCATCCATAACATATATTCAAGGACTTCATCAGAACATTTAAAATAGTGCAAACCAACCTCTTTTAAAAGTGAATAGTTAATGACGTCACTAATGACTGACCTAAAATTAAAGAGATATTACTATCAAACTAAAACAAACACCATAAACATATAAATCATAAGTAGAACATAAATTTGGAAAATAAACAACATCTTTCCATGTTTCAAAGCTGTAATGCTCTGGTCATTTAAACCTGGTGTATAGTTAGCTTTCAATCTAATGATCCAGTATACCTCCCCCTAAGCTCGAGCATCAATTCACACCACCCTCTCCTGACACTACAAGGAACCACTTTAAGAATACCAAACACAAACCTTGGTGTTTTATTGTGAGGACAATTTAGGGTGCGTTTAAATAAGGCATTGTTAGAATTACCTTTCTCTATAGCGTAAATATGTTCATATATCCTAGCTCTCAATTTTCTTTCTGTTTTACCCACATAGAAGTTCTTACACAATGGGCACGAAGCAATATAAATCACCCATTTGGAGTTGCAATTCCCTCTCTGTAAATTAATTCCTTTCACTCCATCCTTAATCTAAAGAAACCAGAAAACTAACACACCTCAGAGACAAATGTTGGAAGCAATACCAAAAAAATAAGTTAAAATCTCTAATCGAATTCAAACAACTTTGCAACTCAGTTGAGAAACTAATAACTAAAGACTGTAAGGCTTATTATTCCAAACTCCAATCAGAGTACAACTCCAACCACAAAATGTTCTCAAATTGCATTTCTTACCTTCTAAACTCTGGAAAAAAGACAATCCATGCCCTAACCCAAACTCCCCAGACCATGAAATTGCATTGAATTTCAACACCTTTTTTGTTAAGTGCATAACCAAACTAACCGCAAACTTTCCCATCTTCTCTTCCTGTCAGTGCCCCATCCACTGCTTTTCTCCCTAACACCCCACCTTTCAGTCTTAAACCTATCCCCACCAGCAGTATAAAAACTCTCCTTACACTAAAGCCTTGCTCCTACACTCCTGATAATCTGCCTCCATCCTTCCTTAAGATAACTGCAGACAGCATTTGCCCTTCCCATTTCCATTCTTATCAACAGGTACATCCAAGAAGCCTATGTCCCCTCACTCTGGAAGAAAGCTTTTGTCACCCCTCTTCACAAAGCCAGCAATAACACAGATACTAACTTCCGTCCTATAGCTAATCTCTCACCTCTCTCTAAAATCCTCGAAATGTGCATTCATCACCAACACTTGCCATATCTAACACACAATCATCTTTTTACCCCAACACAACATGGTTTCAGGCCTGGCCACAGCACTACCACTGCTCTTCTGTCCTTCACTGACACCATTAATTGTGCTTGCAACTCTGGGAAAATCTTATTCACCCTTTACTTAGATCTCTCCAAAGCCTCTGACACTGTATCACATCCTCTACTCTTACCTCACCTTTCCTGCCTCAATTTCTCTCCATCCTCCATAGCCTGGTTTACAAGCTATCTCTCTAACAGACAACAAACAGGCTGTTAAATGGAAAAATTCCACATCATCCTTTCTCAACAACCCTCTGGCATCCCCCAAGGCTCTATTCTTGGACCCTTACTTTTCAATATTTTCATTAATAACTTTCAAAATTCCATAGATAATGCTACACTGATCCAGTATGCAGATGATTCCACAATCATCTATACAGCAAATTATCACTCCAAACTCCTTCAAAAAACCCAAACAGCCTTCTCTAATACCAAAACTTGGATGCTAAACAACCATCTTGCTTTCAATGCTAACAAAACAAAAAAAATCATGATATTCTCTCCTTCAAGAAATTGCACCATAGACAAAAGCTCCTTTAAAATAAAAAGCCACAATAACACTCTAATCAATATTGTACCTCACAGCAAACTACTTGGGAGTCACCACTGATAAATATTTAAAATTAGATACCCACATCCTAAATAATATAAAAAAAAATAAAAAAAAAACACCAAAACCCAGGTCTGCTGTATAGACAGAATCGCTATCTAACCGCTTCTACCAGATGTACTCTACCCTCCTCCTACCTGCTCTCCTCTCTTATGTATGGTGCCTCTCTACTTACTTATCTCCAGCTTAGCCGAAAAAGAAACTGGAAGCCTGCTATAACAAAGTATGCAAATTTGCTACAGGGCCCAAATACTCCTCCCATCACTGCCATACCCTCCACTCCCTAAACTGGTTTTAGCTTCCTAATTACCTGAAATTCATACAACTCACCACTGCTCACAAACTCATATTCCAAACCTCTATCTTCCCCTCTCTTTTAACTATCTTAACCCCTTACCTACCCAGTCGTACTCTTAGATCTGAAAACCAAATCCTCCTTAAAATCTATAAACCCCTTTGCCCTACTGGCCAATTACTTCTATCGCACTTCTTAGCTAAACTATGGAATCCCCGCCCCTCCTCTGTACTCACAACCACTCTAATTTCAAATCTCTCCTCCATTCTTACCTTATCTCAAACTGGGACTGTTCCTGCTCCATTCCCACCTAAATTACACCGTTGTTTCTTTCAGACCTCCCTTCTATCTCATCTGCTATCACCTCTGATCACTATTATTATTGTTAGAACAAACACTAAACTTGTATTAACACTTTATGACTTGTACTTTTGACTTTATCTATAGTTTAACATTTGTGTCTTTTTAAATGTATACTCCCTGATTTTGTATTTTAAATTGTATAGGTCTGCTTTTGTATACTGTATATTCCATACTTTACTTATGTTATATTCTGTTAACTGCTTTTGGAGCTTTTCTCCCCCGGCCTCCACTGATAGTGGGCTCTGCTTGGCCCAGTGGACTTCCCAGTCATCAAACTGGAAATAAATAAATAAATAGATACAAAAACTGGGCTAGGCTAGACAGAATATACTTTTCACAGGAAAATGCGCATTTAACTGAATGTCTTGATACAGATCATGCACCAATAATAACAAAGCAAAATACAGGCAATGAAATAAAAATGAAACCCTGGCGCTTTCCCACCTATTTGTTGAAAACAGAGGAATTTATTAAGGAATGAGCAATGGAAATTATTCAGGAGCTATTAGAGAAGATAGAAATTTCTTCTGAAAACATAGCTAGGGAGTGGGAAAAACTGAAAGTGGAATTTAAAAAATGGGGTGGAAAGGGAGATATGGTCAAGAAGCAACAGGAATTACTTAGAGGGACTGACAAGTGTTAAAGTGTGGAATATCATAGAATACGAAGAGGAGCAACTGCAGAATGCTAAACAGAACATAAGGGATTACCTTGATAACATGCATGAGTTTAAAAAGATTGTTGTTAAACAACTGTTTTTTTTTTAATAATAACCCTACAGCACAAAAACTTTTAGCACAACGACTTAAGCAATGGAAAATAGAAAGGGCTATCACCAAGGTTAGGGAGCCTATAACAAGGAAGGTAACAAGGGATCCCATAGAAGTATTGGAAATACTTTGAAAATTCTATTAAAGTCTGTACAAAGCAGAGAAATATGGACATCAAGAAAAGGTACAATGGAAATGTTTATGGAAGAATTAAATATGCCAAGGCTATAGTAGGAGGAGGAGGCTCAATTACTAACAGGATAGGATGAGATGAGATAAAAATTGCGATGTATAACCAAACTACAGGAAGGTCCCCAGGAATAGATGGTATTCGTGTGGAGGTTTGGAAGCTAGGAGGGAAAAATGATAAAGATCTGGAAGGTTTTGTTTAACACTATTTTAAGAGGAGAAGTACCAACATCCTGGAAGAAAGCGGTAGTAGCTATAATACCTAAAGAGGGTAAAGATTAATCAGATCCAGCTACATACAGGCCCATTTCAATACTAAATCATGATTATAAAGTGTTTATGTCTATAACAACAAAAAGAATGGCAAAAGTGATGCCATACTTCATAGATATGGATCAATGTGGTTTTTCTGGAGGGGAAGTAAACATTTTGACAACATTAACAAAACAGTGATGATCCACAGGGAAGCAGAATGTAAGAAAATGCCACTGTTGTTGGTAGGTCTTGATAAAGAGAAAGCATTTGACAGAGTGAGCTGGGAATTTATGAGCAGAGCAATGGAAGCATATGCATTCCCTGAAAAATTATAAGGTTGATTAGGAGGCTATATGAGGGATCAGAGGCAAAGGTTAACATGGGTGGGGGTCCTCTCTGATAATCTCTGCTTCAGCAGAGTAACTAAGCAGGGGTATCCTTTCTCCCCCTTGTTGTTTGCACTGTATTTAGAACCATTGGCAAAGAAAAAAAGGGGCTTAGAAATTCAAGGATATAATTGGTATGGTAGTCAAGAAAACCTGGCTCTATTTGCACATGACATTATTTTATACCTGACAAACCCAGAAAGGGATATTACAGTGCTGTTGAAAATACTGAGACAATTTCAAACCTTTTTGGGATACAAAATTAATGAAGCCAAAACAAAAGCAATAGGGGTAAATTATGTACCCAGATGCACATTGGTTCAGCAATATCGACACTTATGAGGATATGATAAAATGAAGTACTTAGGAGTATGGATTAAAAATGATACCAATGTGGCATCCAAGAATATGTGGGAATAGACTAAACAAAAGATAATACAAGCTCTGTTAACCTGGATTATTGATAGTAAGATACAAGTAGTTAAACTGTTTTTAGTCGGTTTAGTCTTATACACAGGTTGGGCATATTTTTTATCAACCAGAGGAGAAGTTGTGGATAGTAATTAATAAAGAGTTGAAGGATTTTATCTGGGAGGGGGAAGACAGAGAGAGTCAAGTGGGATAATCTTATTCTTCCAATAGAACAGGGCAAATTGGGATTACCTGATATGAAGCGGCATTTCAGAGTAACATAGTTAAGGCTCCTATAGACAGCACAAGCAGAGAACCACAACTCAAAAATGGAAAAAGACAATGAAAAAACAGGAGGAAGTTCAAGTAACAGAGAGAGACTGGGACTTTGGATGTAAACCTTTAAGAAGAAGAATCATCATACAGAATATTATATTTATAAAGCAGCAGAAGGTATTCTAAGAACTAAGTCAATACAGGAATGGAGAAAGGAGATTCTGCTGATAGGGGTGACTGCAATTAGGGATACAGACAATAGGCAAAAGGGCGTGGGAGTACATTGGGAAAAATGGCAAAGGAACCAAAGTATTGGGAGCAAATAACTATAGAGAGAAAGGTAATAGAATGGGAAGATGTCAGTAACTTATTTGGACTGCAGGTTAGAGACTGCCTTCCATAACAAGGATTGATATCAAAGTACAGGCAAAGAGAAAGAAATAGGAGGGTCATAAATGAAAGAATAGCACTGGTAGACTTCTTACTAGAATCTAGAAAAGAAGTGGCCATTAAGAAAGGAATAATTAGTACAGTATAAAATATTGCACAATAACTATACGAATCAATTAGATGAGGTTAGGAAGCACTGGGAAGTGCGACTGGATAAGCAATTCACAAAGAAACAACTGGGGGATATATGCATGTCTCCCAAATATGCAACAAAATCTAGAAGATTTAGGATCTTTGCCTGAAAGTTTAACATAGATATTTTGTACCCCAAGAAGGCTCCAAAGAATCTTTTCTCAGGTAGACAGTAAATGTTGGAGATGTGATGGGGAAGAAAGAAGCAACTGGGAACACATCTTCTGGGAGTGTAATGAGCTGGTTGATTTTAAAGATTCCCTGTACACTGCTTTGTTGGGTGAGCAAATTGGAGTGACTATGGGAAATGATTTTTTGAGCTATGATACAGAGTTGGAATTGCTTAGATAAAGTAAGGCATTGCTGAGTCTAATTATGATGCCAAAAAAAAGCAATTACTAGAAAATGGAAATCAAAGTCTAAACCAACTTTCGTACAAGTAACAAAGACAGTAACAGAGCTAAAATTACTGTAATTGGGATCTTTAGAAAAGAGTAGGAGTAAATTACACAGGAAAATTGGGAAATGTGGGACCACTACATACAGAGGAGGAACAATGTTTAAAAGAAGGCAGGATCTGAATGAGCTATGTAATGGCTGACTGACAATGACTGGATATATTAAAAGTGTGTTTAATGTTTGCAGCTACAGTTGTGTTGGCACGGTTTGTAAGGTGTAATGTTTGCAACCAAGATTGTGACACTATGATTTACTTTCATTTATATAAACGTAAGATTGTCTGTGTCACACACAGGTTCATAGGTAGGTACTAGGTTATCGGCCAAGGCCTATGCAAGCCTAGCCATAACAATTCCCTGGAAAGTTTTTCCCACAATACTTACTTCTCTGGGCCCCTGTCTAGCAGGGCGACTGACATGATTCCCGGGGTGAATTTCCTACCTCCCATCCAATCATCAAGGTTCCTTTTGAAGAGGGCCAATGAGGTGCTCTGCTTGACATGTATGGGCAGTCTATTCCAGAGTATGGGGAGTCTCTGGGTCAGGAACCTATCCCTCCAGCGTGTTTTGTTCATTGTGATGATAAGGTTTAGATCCCTGGAGCGTGTGGCTCTGAGGGATTGGGATTTCTTTAAGTGGAGCATGTCCAACAGCTCAGGGTTTGACATGGCCTTACATGTTAAGCAGAGATCACCTCTGAGTAGACGATATGCCACAGAGTATAGCTGTAGAGTTTTTTTAGACGGTCAGCATATAGCATCTGCTTTAGGCCTGTGATTCTTTTAGTGAGGTATTTCTGTGGCCTTTCCAGCTGTTGCAGATATCTTGTGAGGTACATACCAAATGGTGCATTATACTCTATAATGGGTCTAATGAGGGATGAGTACAGTAAGACAATGACCTCCTTTTTTCTGGATGAAAAGCCCTTAGTGATGAGGTGTGCCACGTAGAAGGATTTCCTGACTGTTGTGGTGATGTGGTTATTGAAAGTGAGACCACTGTCCACTTGTGTCCCTAAGTCTCTCATCACACTTTTGATGTTTAGTGTCCTGCCACTTATGTGGTAGTTCATGGGTACATGTTTTTTTCCAAAGGGGATAACTATGCATTTCTTGGCATTAACCTTGAGCCCATGGCTCTGGCACCAGGCATCTGTTTCTGTAAGGCCCTTTTGTAGAATATCCACATTATTTGGGGATTCAATAATGGCTCCCAGTTTGCAGTCATCTGCAAACTTTGTTAGCCAGAGTCACTTAGTGTTGGCCTGTACTTCAGAGACGTAGATGCCAAACAAGAGTGGTCCCAGGACTGAAACCTGAGGTACTCCACTTGTCACTTGGCTGGAGATGGATTTAGAGTCGGCTACTTTTACAGTCTGGGTTCTGTCAGTAAGCCAGTTGGCAACCCATCGAGTGACGTAGGGATTTATGCCCAGCTTAGTAAGTTTATCTAGGATTCCAGAGTGGGGGATGGTGTCGAAGGCCTTGGCGAGGTCCAGAAAGGCTGTGTGGACCACCTTACCCTCGTCCACAGCTCTAGAGACCGATTCGAAGAAGTCAATCAGATTCAGGAGACAAGATCGGCCCTTCACAAACCCAAACTGGGTGGAGTCCAGTGTCTGGAGGTTTCCAATGTCTTTGTTTATAAGTTCCATGATAATGCGTTCCATGCCCTTGCAGATCAGGCTTGTCAGACTGATGGGACGGTAGTTCCCAGGATCCAAGGCGGATCCTCCCTTGTGGAGTAGGATAACTGTAGCTGTGCGCCACTCAGTGGGCACAAAGCCTGAGGTGAGGCTATGATTAAACATGACACTTAGGTGGGGTGCCAGTTCATTTTGCAGTTCATGTAGTACACAGCCTGGGATGTCATCTGGTCCCATGGATGCTGTATTCTTAGCTTTGGAGAGTGCTATGTCTACCTGTGTGGCTGTGATTATCGGAATTTGGCAATCTTTTGGTATTGAGATGGGCCCTTTAGGGGGTGACAGGGGAGTGAAGCTGGCACTAAATCGATCTGCCAGGATATTGGCAATATCCTTGGGCTCAGTATATTTAATGCCATTCTGTTGTAGCTCAGAGCAGATCTGAGCATTGCCATTTATATTCTTGACATAACTATAGAATGCCTTGTGGTTGTCTTTGGAATCTTTGGCAATTTTATTTTCGTAACTAGCTCTTGAGGATTTTATGACGGATCTCAGCTTCTTACTGAGGCTGGTGAGGGAGTTTTTTGCATCGTGGGATTTTCCTCTTTTCTGCAACAGTTTCTTCCTTCTGTTGTATAGTTTGTTTATAGCAGGGGACCACCAGATTGGCTTCCTTTTTTTGGAGAAGAGCATCTTGGTTCTATTTGGGATGGCACGATTCATGCACGAGTGGGTGTGCTCGTTCAGTGCCTTAGTGTAGGATTCTGCAGTCAAACTTCCAGATCCCGTGGGTGTTGTGAAGTTTGTCACTTCTGACTTCAGTAGCATGAAGTTGGCTTTGGAGAAGGTTTTTAAGGAGGTTGCCTTACTGGGGAGTGGCGAGGGATGTGAATGTCAAGAGTGATTTGCTTATGGTCAGACCTGACAAATGAGGGGGTGACCACTGGTGTGGAGCATCTATCTCCCATGTTGGTAATGACCAGGTCTAAGATATTGGAGCCCCTGGTGGGACAATGGATTAGTTGATCCAGGGTGTTGGAATTTATGAATTCCAAGAACCGTTGGGAAAAGGAGTTGGTACCCGAGTAGTTTTCCCAATTAATGGCAGGGTAGTTGAAATCACCCAGTATTAGCGTGTTTGGTTGTATCGTAATATTTTCCAGTATGTTTAGGAAGGTGTAGTGAGAATCTTGGGGTATGATGGGGAATCTGTAGCAAGCTACAACTTGGACTGCAGTCTTACCTAGTGTTAGTTGCACCTGGAGAATTTCAGATGCATTGTGTTGGGCAACTAACCTGGAGGTGTGAATATCCTTGGTGAATATGGACACTCCTCCACCTTTAGTGTTTCAGTCTTGGTTTTGTGGCCGAAAAGTGTGGTAAGAATTGTAGCCTGGTATTGCAGGGGTGCTCTCTGGAGCCTTGAACCAGGTCTCAGTCACTACACAGATATCGATGTTCTCCATTTTTAGGAGTGCCTTGAGAGAGTGCATTTTGAGGTTTAGACTTCTAGCATTGAGTAGCATTACCTTCAGATTTTGCATGCTTGTATCTGTTACAGTGGTGGTTTTATCCTTTGAACCTTGCCTAAAAAAGGCACTAATGGGGTGGCAAGAGCTTTAGCCAGTAACCTGAATCCCAGGGGTGACAGGTGCAGACCATCTCTGGCAAGATTATTATAAATATGTTTCTTTTACATACTCTACTACTGCGTTCATTATTTATTCCTGCTTGTACATCACTTTCCTTATTTACTCTGTAAACCATTTCACCTTCTTCATAGTTCAATACAAATTTTCCAAAAAATGATGTTACTTTTTCCTGCTAAGTATTCTTGCTTGAATACCATCTTTCTAACTCAGCTCATTATTTTCATAGATTTTTCTCTTTATAATTTGATCAACACGCCTATCTTCTTCTCATACTCCTGGATTACTGGATTCATGTTTTGTTTCTATTTCCCTTGCTTAATTTTTAGGTACATACTCATTTTCCTTTATACTTATTCCATCACTGTGACCACGTGTCATAACAATCCCTCATTGTACTAAACTCATTACTACAATTGGCTTTCACTACTGTTCAACTTATGTATTTATTTAGCCTTTTTAAACACATTCTTTCTGTATGTCCCTATTTCCCTTCTATTGCACATACTACTAAAATGATATGCACAATCAGCATTTTTTCTTCCCCTTTGCAATCATACAATCAGACATCATTATATAATCAATTTCTGTCTTCATATTTCCTATCAAATCTGTAAAATACCTCTCTCTTCCTAAATTAAGTCTTCCATTCCTCATTACTTTCTTACATACTTCATGTCTTGTGTTTTCTTTATTATTTTTTGTAGATTACAATTAAAATCACCTAAAACTATAATGACAGTGTTAACACAAACTGTTTCCTTTTTTCAAACATTCTTACTCTTTCTCACATAGATGTATACATGCATAGTATTATCACTTGGATTGGTCTTGGATATACTCTCATATTGCATAATCATATATCAACATCCTTCCTAGAATTCCAACAATAATATTCATAATTGTAATGTTTTTTTTTAAGTAATATTACCATTTCCTAACATATCGTTACCAAAACACCATGTATTTCCCCACAGCCTCAGAAGTTTTTTGTTCTATGTTCAAAAGATACATGCTTACTAAACATAGCTGAATCTACCCTATGACACCCTTCAAACACTAATAACCTTCTCATTTCAGTTTTAATACTATTCACAGTAACAAGTATTACATTTATAGTACTCCTCTATATTTTTTCCATCCACCACTAACCATTTGCAACTTACTTTTCCTTACTCTGTCTCCAAAAGATAATGTAAGTTCCCTCTTCTATTACACCTTCATATTCATCATTACACAATAAAGCACCATATTCACTGCTTTTAAATGAAATTCCCTTCCCCAACCATGTTATCATTTTCTATTAACTCATTTGGCAGTAACACATTTTGTTAATTTTCGTCATGAAAGATTTGTTGTTGACCATGTGAAAACACACAAGCTTCTACATTCAGTGTGTACATTAATATTTACTGTGTTTTTATCACTGAGTATTTACTTCATTTTGTATTGAACAAGTGAACAAAATCCCTTTTCATTACATTTTGTTCACACATTTTTATAGTTTTTTATACAACGTCCATGTTCACACTTATTTTTCCTCCATTCCTGTATCAAATGAGCTGTCTCCACAGAGAGAAAAACAAGACTTGGGGTTGCCCCTCATTTTTAACTATTCCATTCTTGTCATTCACCATAACCACACCTAGTAAGGATACTACCCTCTCTTCCTTTACTACCTAGAGCACCCAAAGTTCCCAAGCCCCATTCCATGCTTTTCTGTTATTAAGCACTTTTTAAATGGCAAATACATTCTGGGAAAGTTCGGTAAAAAAAGTTTTCAGTTCCAACTTCTCCAAATATATAACTCCAAGTTGCATTGCCACTTTTCTTCTTGACTGAAAATTTATTAAACATATAAGCTTTCCATGGAGCACAAGCCTGAAGTCATCTGCTCACACTTACTTGTATGCTAACCCTAACACTACACATTAAGTTACTAAAACCCCTTTTCCTAGCAGTACCACTATTCTGTCAATGCTTTATCTATGTTTTGCAGTTGGGGATTACTGATAATAGTTTTAGGCACAAGAGAAGCAATTCAATATTTAGTGATTCTTTCATAGCAGTATTTCAGTATTTTTTTGCATTTTTCTCCCTATTGTTTGTGGTTAGTTCATTTGTATTCTGAACCTTTTAGAATATAATCACATACATATATATATATATATACATACACACACACACACATATATATATATATATATATATATATATATATATAAACAGACACAGAAAACACATGTACAATATCAGTATAGGAGAGGTTATACTTTTGCTATAAATAGGGGAATAGAACATGCAGAGCTGCTCACTCAAGTGGGCTAACAGTAAGATCAAAAATGAAGCATTCTGTATTGTATTAAGCAATGAAGTATTCTCTACTCTCTGTGTCAACAGAAACGTGTGCCTCTTGAAAGTGCACACTAATGCCATGTGCTAGCTAAGGAGTTAGTATCCAGGTCCTGTACTCCCCAGTTCAAACTTTATAAATAGAGCAAGCACACTGAGCAGACACACACACACAGGAATATAAAATTATATATTAATCTGACTTTGGAAATATCAGTGCTCATGAGCTGATGCAGGAACTGTGCAATAAAGTAGGGCAGTGAGAGTGTGCATCCATCCAGTGCAGAGGGTACCTCCACATAGATTAAATTTGTGTAGTGATTAGCTGGCTCTGGTGGTGCATATGGCCCAGGTGACCTGAGTATGACTACTGGCTTGAGTGCTTAATGGAACTGGCAGGGAAGGATGGGTGGGTGTGCCCAACCTTGGAGAACAGAGGGGTTCGGCAGGATGCATACAGCCACAATCCATTGGAAAGATGGTGCTGTGTATGCATCCTTGGAGTGGACATTTAGCCCACCAAGGCATTGTATAGTGGCAGCCCGAGATAGCAACTGCATGGGAACATGCACTCAAAGGGGGGCACTGTGGGGCCCCACTATGATATTGGTAGCTTGTGCCCGCAATCAAGAAGGCAGGTTTAGATGATTCAAATGTCTCTGCATGCCTACCTGAATGACAGCCTCTCCAGATGGCTCTTGCCTCAGCAGTTTTAAAGACTTCCAACTGCAAAGGAACAAAAAGGCTCAGGTCCAGCTGGGTGATGCTTGATGGTCAGCAGGTGCAGGGTAAAAGAACAAAGAAAAAAATTACATGATTACATAACAATGGCTCTCTGCAGTGACTCAACCCTAGGAAAAATCTCACTATGTATCCATACAAAACTCCAAGGATGGTGGAAGATGAAGAACATCCAAACCTCAAAAGGTTAGTCAAGGTGCACTGAAGTACCAAAGCAGCCCTGACTCCCAAAATCACAATTCTAGCTACAGTGTTTACTTAAGGTAAGTGTCAAATGATTAAGCAGACAGAGTACAAATGTCTGTAGTGGAAAAGGTCTTGAAACAGTCACTGGACACAGCCAAGTACTGAGCAGAATGGCCTGCATCAGCTTTAGCTTATAAGAATTTGGGTGCCCAGTACCAGAAAATGAGGCAGCTAGCAATGTATTTGGAAAAGGTCTGCTTTGCAACAAAAAATCCCACCTTACTGAGGCAAATAAAATGAGCGCATGGCTCATCCTCTTGACCTCATGCAACCCTTCTTGTGACACATGTCAAGGGAATTAAGGACCCTCCCCCTCTTGGATCTTCTTCCCGGGTAGAAGTATGTGTGTGTGTGTGTGTGTGTGTGTGTGTGTGTGTGTGTGTGTGTGTGTGGATTCATTAATTAACCCAAAGCACTGTGTTTAAGCACAACTTGATAATAACTTCAGAGTAAGGAAGGGTGTCTGCATATCCAGTTTTACTCAGTGGAGTATACAAAACACAAACTTGAAATCAACAGCCTGCACACGCTGTCCTTTCGCAGCTAAAAAGTGCAGCTATACAACCTCATGCTCTTCAAGCAACCTATACAGCTCAATTTCTGGCCAGTGGTTTTGTGGATAGCAGGCTTAATTACACAGGGACACTGAAACTAACCCTATAGTAATGGAACGGTAGTAAAAAGTACACAAAATAACTATTTTACATGTATTAATTCATGTGCTGGCTGAACTGAGTGTTCAGGATAAGCCAGAGAAGTCCCACTGCAGACACTTCTGGCATCAACCAATAAGAATTAGCCAATACATTTTTATCTGCCTGACTATGCTGGTCTGAATAACTATACAGCTCTCTCTACTTCCCATTTTAGTTCCTCAAGCTATTCACCGCACAGTAATATAATCAGCATTTCCAAGAGTTCAGCGCAAACCATTTACTTCTGAGACCTGGAAAAGACTTCATAATGGATGAACATTTACTGTATTCTTTTCTGGATACCATCACAATCTATTAGGATAGCCGGAACATTTATCAAATTAAAAAAAAAATGAACAGCTACAGCATTTTCCAACAGTTTGTTCTTAATGTCCTTACTCTGCTCCTGCAGTACAATCCTTGTGCTTTTAATTTTGACCATGCAGAAAAGGTTTATGGTGCAAATCTAGACATAAATTACATCCACACAGTCACACGTAAAATGACACATAGTTGCAATATGTATGGACTAATTTTACTAAAACATCTCTGTATATAATCAAGTACAGAGCAATGTCCCCTAAGCTACATACCCCTGTGGGGTTCAATAATACATGAAAAGACATCCCTTGGTTTACAAAAATTACTACAGACTACAAAATCTTTAACATTCTTACCACAAAGGTAACAAGAGTGCTCTAGAGCTGTTACAGAATAGTTGCTTAAAAACAACCTGTATAAACTTTTTTTTAGGATTTAGAAGGGGATGAGAGTTTTTTTTTTTGGATTTAGAAGAAGTTGAGATTTTCTTAGCTATGTTCCAATGGATACCAGAGAGTCCTGGGTGAGGTCTTTAAGTTTTGAGAGTATTGGGGCAAATCAGATGAGGACAGCATCATCTGCATATTGTATTATGGTTGCATTCTTGGAGGTTCTGCAAAGTTTATTTATAAAAATATTGAATGGTAAGATACCAAGAGAAAATTTACATTATTGTAAATAAAGCTACCACAGATTCACCACCTCAATTCATGTCAACTGAAGAAATACAACAGTGTGTGTGTCTGCGCCCAAGCGTGTGTGTGTGAGA
The DNA here is from genome assembly GCF_019279795.1 of Protopterus annectens. Taxonomy (NCBI): domain Eukaryota; kingdom Metazoa; phylum Chordata; order Ceratodontiformes; family Protopteridae; genus Protopterus; species Protopterus annectens. The sequence continues at coordinate 357,230,975 of NC_056738.1, forward strand.
TTATGAAAAATATAATGGTTTTCATAACTGTACCAAATATCAGAGTAAGCAAACAAACAAACAGGCAAATGCTCATTTTAAACCTTACCCCCAAGGCAGGACAACGTTGCCAAAGACAGAAGGTTTCTAGCTGATATGGTTAATGAGATATCTCCGGTTTTCCAAGATATACAAAAACAATTACATAAAATTTGAAAATATTCCTGTTATAAAATTAAATGTATGAATTAGAAAGACAACACTGCTAGCACTTCAAAGATCTGTGTGTGTGAACAGATTTCATATTTTTACTTTTTCTGTGGTTTACAGTTCAAGAGTTATGATCATTTGTTTCAAGTATGGTTTTTAAAAAGGATTTTCTCAGACAACTCAGGATGCACCACTTTTCCTATGCAGAAAGATAACAGCCAGTATTCCTGAACACCAGTGGAGTGAATGAGTTAAAGAGTATTAGTTCATCATTTTCAACAGGAAATGAAGGCTAATTTAGGGGATCAAACAAACTGTGAAACACCTAAAATAAACTTGCACCTGAAAGATTTTGCAGACAGAAAGACTCCTATGAAAATTATCTTCTTTGAAATTAATTTCAAATCTGCCAAACCAGTTGGCTGAAATGCAAATAAAGGACAAGCTGGTCACTCAGTTTTAAATCCCATGGAGAGCAGATCTTTAGAGAGGGCAAAGATGCAAATAACCCCTTTAAAGGGCTTGCTTCACAAACCTATATTGGGCCTCACTTTTACAGTCCACAAAGTTGCAATGTACTGTACTGCAGTGGTGGAGATCTGCACTTTCACCAAATCACCACCACAAGTAATGTTCACAAATGATGTATTATTCCCAAAAATGTAGAACCTCTTCCCTTTAGATGCATACATCAGAGTAGAAGGCTTACTGGAAGCTTCAGCATCTTTAGTTATTTCCACAACTTCTGCCAGAAAATCAAATTAATCAGGAAATCTACCTAATCAGCAAAGACAGAGGTGAAGCCAATTGCCATCCAACCATAGAGGACACAGTGGCTTGTATTGGGATGAAGTCTTATGCTAACTGAAACCTAAGAAGTTGAAAACCACATCCCTCTCAGCCACCAAGGTACGAGCCTGGGTTTCTTCTGAGTTCCGCTAGCAGGCGAGGGATCAGAGGGCATGGTGGACAGCAATCTTTACTATCATAATAGAGAGAACATATCCCAACACCATCTTCCCCTGGCACTTCTGAACCAAGCAGAAATAGAAGACAATCTTACTCTCCCAAGAGACACACAAGTCAGTCTTCCAGGGTGCTCCACTCCTAAATTATTCTGACAAGACAGGGCTCCCTTATTCTAAGATCCAAAACAGAACTATAGCTGCAGCTGAGAGAATCTGCATGCACATACACTTCTTCACAGGATGTGAGTGACTCAGCCAACACAGTGGTGTACAGGAATAAAGCCCTACCTATGTTATGGCCCATGCAACCCAGGTTCACATAGCATCTCAAGCTTCTGAAAAGATGGCAGGGAGGGATAGGCGTGCCCCTCCCAGGGAGGGGGGCTGTTTAAAGATGCTGCCAGAGGAAAGGCAAGGCCCACAGAGACAAGTAGCCTTGGATGCTGTTAACAAATGTAGAGGTGAGGGGATGGAGAAATAAGGGTAGGTCATAATACCCCCCAGCTGCAGAAGCAATTGGTGCCACAACCAGGATGCCCTTAAGACCTACATCATCCCCAGTTTGCTCAGAGAAGTCCAAGGGAGGAAGAAGCAGCAGGTAGTCCCAGAGCTGGATGGCCATAATGAATGAAGAAGGGAGAATATTTCTCACGTTTTCATGTGTTTTCCACAAGACACATCTTGAACTCATTTACTTTGCCTTTGTATTTCTATCACCTCTTCATCCCCCTTTACTTTTTGCTTTTCCGTACTTTTCCGCTTTCTAGTAATAGCTTCTTTGGCCACAATAATCAACAGCACCATTAATGCTCTAGGATGTTTTGTAATCTTTAAATATGGGTCCTAGTTCAGCAAAACTAGATCTCTTACATTTCCTGTCTGTTGTCCCCTTATTCGTTGGGATAAATCCTTCAATTCTCTTTTAAACTCTTGAAGCCCCTCACAATGCAAAAAATGTTTCCAATTGTCTACTGGTCCTTTTTACATCTTCAACATATTGAATCCCTTAGAGTTAACATCTTACTGAGTTTATTAGGCATGTAAAAATATTTGTGGAGACACTTCCACCCAAAGATTCAAAACATTTTCAATACTGCAGCATATCACTGTTTAGCATCTTGTTTGTAGCATCACCTGCCACAACTTCCACTGGAATCTGTCAGCACTGGTTGTCTCATCTGTCTTTCACTTTTTAATACTTCCTGTTTATACTGATGCACCATCCCTTTGTACTGAAGCTCCTCCTTCCCTCCTATGCATGCAAAATCTTTCTTTATCTCCTCCTATCCTCCTATCATTCTATTCCCCACCAAATGCTCCCAATATCTCAACTCCCTTTTACAGCTCTCCACCTGGTTTCTTGACTTGCATTTCTCCTTTTTATCTTCTTTACCCACTCCACTACTGTAGGTATTAGCATCCACAGCCATCCTTGAAGCAGGTTCGTCTTTAATATTTTCAGTAACTAATTCTGTGTGTTATACTCTGATTTCTGGGCCTATCCACCTTCTTACACCGCTTCCTTTAAAGCTACTGGCTCCACTGACATTAAATTCCTCTCACAGGAGTCTCTTTTTCTGATAGCCATTACTTCTACTAAATGAGTTTCAGAGTTCAAAGCCTTATATTTCACATTTCTGTATGCTATTTTTCATAAAGACAGGGTGACATTCTGGACTAACCCTTCCTTTATGCCCAAGGTAGCCATACAGGCAAATTTAAACAACAGTATGGGTTTTGCATCAGATAAACTAACACAATGGGAAAACTGAAAGAATCTTTCTTCCTGCAATCCACAGCTTAGCTAGCTTTCCATCGTCCTTTCCTGTGTTCAAAGACATGCATGCTCCCTGCTGGCTTATGCCACTGTATCATGCTCTGGGCAAGGCAATACAACTCATCCCTGTGTCCTGAGTTCCCCCAACCCTAAGTAAGTACATCTGTGAGGCAAAATACAGTGGATATAAAAAGTGCACACACCCCTGTTAAAATGCCAGGTTTTTGTTATATCAAAAAATGAGACCACAATAAATAATTTCAAAACTTTTCCCACCTTTAATGTGACCTATAACCTGTGCAATTTAATTGAAAAACAAACAAATCTGTTAAGGGAAAAAATATAAAAAATAAAAAACGTACAAAACACTGGTTGCATAAGTGTGCTTTGTTGAAGCACCTTTTGATTTAATCACAACATTCAGTCTTGTTGGGTACACACCTGCCATCAATTAAAAAGACTCTGATTAACCCTAAATAAAGTTCAGCTGTCCTAGTAGGATTTTCCTGACATTTACTCAGTTGCCTGCTACAACAAAAGCCATGGTTCGCAAACATCTTACAAAGTATCAAAGGGATCTCATTTTTGAAAGGTATCAGTCATGAGAAGGGTACAAAAAAACTTCCACAGCATTGGATATACCATGGAACACAGTGAAGACAGTCATCAAAAAGTGGAGAAAATATGGGACAACAGCAACCTTACAAAGAACTGGACGTCCCTCCAAAACTAATGAAAAATGGTCAGAGAGTCTGCCAAGAGACCTACAGCAACATTGAAGGAGCTGCAGGAATTTCTGGCAAGTACTGGTTGTGTACTACATGTGATAATCTCTCGTATTCTCCATATGTCTGGACTACAGGGTAGGGCTGCAAAACGGAAGCTTTTTCTTACACAAAAAAACATCCAAACCCAGCTAAAATTTGCAAAACAATATATCAAGTCTCCCAAAAGCATGTGGGAAAATGTGTTACGGTCTGATGAGACCAAGGGTGAACTTTTTGACCACAATTCCAAAAGGTACATTTGTCACAAAAACAACACTGTGCATCACCAAAACAACACCATCCACACGGTGAAGCATGGTGGTGGCAATATCATGCTCTGGGGTTGCTTTTCTTCAGCTGGAACTGGGGCTTTAGTCAAGGTGGAAAAAAGACAGAAAATCCACCCAAGGATGGCCAATCAACGAAATCCACAAGTGTTCCAATTAAAATGTAGTCCTTTAATACGACTAAAACTTCGACTTGAAAATAAAATGAAAAATAAAAAAGCTCAAAACTGTCCCTTGAAGATATCCGATAAGCGCTTTCGACTGTTGTCTTCCTCAGATCGTATAAGACACTAGGGACTTCCATTTCCTTTTATATATGAAATTCTATACTATTTGACCAATCACCATTAGTGAATACTTGGCAACATCCAATCCTATCTTATCATCTCAAGATTAATTTGCATATAATCAGCTCTATGCTTTTGTTTCCCACCTTTATTGAGTATGTACATTAGATGTTCCAGTCCTTCATTTTGATTGGATGTATATTATGTTATTGATGATAATGTGAGCAAAGTGAGTATTACTCTTCCATTTTCCTTTAATTCTCAAGACCAATAACAGGTGACGCTGCTCTCAATGATGTAGTATCCAAAGTAAACAGAAGCATTCATAAACACTCCAAATATTAAATCTTTGAAGAAATTTGTGAATATAACTTTCTATTCATTACAATGCTATGCAGGTATGATGAATCTTTACCTGCATAATCAAAATAATGCCACTTAAAATTATGGAATTACAATAAGTATCCTTCAACTAAATTATATCACATTTCGAAAAATACAACCAACGCCTGCTTCTCTAAAATACCAGGGTCTTGTCAAAAACAGGAAAACACGTGGATAGAACAGCAACGCTAACTGTTTACTTTCTAATCTCTTTCAAGCAAATGAGGGAAATTACTTCCCTTTTTTTAAATATTTTAGTTCTTTGAACAGCAAAGACTTTGATTTTGTCACAAAAAGTGGTTTCAACATGTGTTAAACCATTGGTAGCATAATCTTATTTTTCATTTAATCATTAATGTAAGAGTTCATTCCTTTTACCAATAAAAAATATATAAAATGTGAGGAAAATGATGATGTTCGATAAGCAAGCAGTATAATATCCTTTAACAATGGCTAGAATAAATTTGGCCTTAATCAGGTAAAATTCACTTGTTGTTACTATCATCAGACAAAATTCAAATTACAGGTTTGTCATATAGATGGCGCAATAGTTTTGTTGTTATACACTTCTTCTGTTCTTAAATATGAAAACAACTTTCATCAATATATTCTCTTCATTCCTTAATATAATGATGTATTCCTTTTATTAATAAAGATATGAAGAAGATGGTGTTGGCCAATAAGCGGGTAATGAAATGTCCTTTGACAAAAGCTGGAAAATGACTTTGGTCTCAGTCAGATGATGCTCACATAATATTGTCTTTGTCAGTTAACTTTAAAGTTGTAAATTTATAGATGGCACAATGGATTAACTACACTTTACATCTTCTGTTCTTTAAAACAGGTTTAAGCGGGACTATGCTATTTAAACCAGGGGGTTGATCTGCCCTCAGGTTAATAATCCATTTTGTTTCTTTCAGCTCTGTCAAGGTCTCAATGTCCCCTTTGCGTGGACCAGAGAAAGCTCTATCAATGACTTTAAATAGAAACATGTGATTTTTATTAACAACAACATGTTGTGCCAACGCATTAAGTATTTCCTTGTTCTTAATATCCAATTGATCTCTCTGTACCCTTCTTATGAAACATTGGTTAGTTTTTCCTATATAGAATGATGTACAAACCTCACAGGTAGCTAAATATACAACATCCAAGGTTTTACATGTTGCTTTGATGTTAAAAATAGTCTTTCCCTGTAACCTGATGTGTAAAGTGGATGCTGTCATCTATCACACAACAGATATTACAATTCCCACATTTTATTGTTCCTTTCCGTCCTATTATTGTATTTGGTGTCTGGATGTTAGTACATAATAATCTTTTCATATTTTTCTTGTTTTTGAAACAGAATCTAGCTCTCTCTCCAACTATAGCTTTTAGATGTGCATCTTGTGTAAGCACTGGCCAAAACGGATTAATTATCTTAGTAATCTGAGCATTATCTGAACTGTATGTTAGAGATAATCTCACAGAGGTATACTTTGATTCAACATAATTTTGTCTTATGTTCCCATTGGATTGTATGTCTTTCTCCTTATAGCCACGGGCCTTCAAGTTGTTATGCAAGACATTTATTTCTTTAATTCTATTTTCTTCTCGATTGCAACATTTGTGAATCCTATTTGTTTCATTCTTCATGATGTTCTTGGTTACATGTCTCGGATGCATGTTACTTCTATGTAAGTAATGATTTCTCCAAGTATTCTTTCTGTATAAATCAGAATTCAGGAAACCTTGATCACTCAAACTGATACTAACATCTAAAAAATTGATGTTAGATCTAGAATATTCAGAAATGAATGTAAGATACGAAGTAGTTTGATCCAAGTATGTATGGACTCTTGTAAATTATTCTCCATCTCCTTTCCATAGGATAAACAAATCGTCTACAAATCGACCGTAGAATAAGATGTGTTTTTTCCACGGATTATTCCTACTAAGGACAAAGTGTTGTTCCCAACCTACTAGAACTAAATTGGAATAACTATTTGCACAGGGGGTGCCCATCGCAACCCCCCATTTTTGTAAATAACAGCTATTACCATAAGTAAAGTTGTTCTCCGATATTAGTTCCAGCATATCACAAATAGTTCTGGTTTCACTGGCTAAGATCTTACTGATAAGTACTTGTCTCACTGTCTCAATACCAATGTCATTTGGAATACTAGTGAAAAGACAGTTTATATCTAGAGTTGTCAGTAATAAATCTTCTTTATCAACTACATCATTCATAGCACCATTCAAATTTTCCAGAAAATCATCAGTATCACTTAGCACAGAAGTGAAGGAAAAAATAAAACTCCGTGTGACCAGACCACGATATATTTTAATAACAGGGATTAAAAATCAACAGATTCAGCGCTATCGTCTGCCGCAAGCAGACTTCATCAGAATAATGAATACACAGTGCCTCTTGTTTATATATTGTTGTTCTAAAGTAATTTAAGAACTTAATTGGTAAATTAATTCATTAAACCTGGAATTGGAACAAACTATTAACTAACTAAACCATGAATGAATTTCTTCTTAATATGGTCATAAAATTGAGAACAGGAAGTGCAAAGAAACAAATGCATTTTAAAGTGCATACTTTTTAAAGTGCTATATGTTCTGTTATGATTTTTACTTTTCCACATTAAATAAATTAATTCATACACTACAATAAATCTTATGTACATTCCCTTTGGTTTTATATATTATATGAATACCAGCATTGACCGTAATTTACGAAAGTTTATGTTTAAACATATAATAAAATCTTGATTTTTTATAAAAAAATCTAATAAATTAGTCATGCTATGACTTAAAAAATGTAGGTTATAAAAATTCATCCATATTGTTAATACCTATGGTAAACATATTGGACACCTTTGTAAATATTATTTATAAAATTTAATGTCAAGTCAAATTCATTTCTGTTTAAAATATGTATTTGATGTACATGTATATATGAAAAATGTTTACATGTACATATTTATAAACTAATCCAAGAATACATCACTGTATACAATCTCAATATTTGAAACAAGATAAACATTACCTGATAGTACCACTGTGAAAAATGTAAAAAATGTAAAAAATGTATGTCACTCCTGTGAGAAATTGTTTTATTCTATATGATGTTAACCTTGTTTATGGTACAAAGTAATGATAAACTACCTCAACTGGTGTGTAAATAGAAGTATTCATAAACACTCCAAATATTAAATCTTCGAAATGTGATATAATTTAGTTGAATGATACTTATTGTAATTCCATAATTTTAAGCTGCATTATTTTGATTATGCAGGTAAAGATTCATTATACCTCCATAGCATTGTAATGAATAGAAAGTTATATTCACAAATTTCTTCGAAGATTTAATATTTGGAGTGCTTATGAATGCTTCTATTTACTTTGGATACAACATCATTGAGAGCAGCGCCACTTGTTATTGGTCTTGAGAATTAAAGGAAAATGGACGAGTAATACTCACACTTTGCTCACATTATCATCAATAACATAATATACATCCAATCAAAATGAAGGACTGGAACATCTAATTTACATACTCAATAAAGGCGGGAAACAGAAGCATAGAGCTGATTATATGCAAATTAATCTTGAGATAAGATAGGATTGGATGTTGTCAAGTATTCAGCAATGGTGATTGGTCAAATAGTATAGAACTTCATATATAAAAGGAAATGGAAGTCCCTAGTGTCTTATACGATCTGAGGAAGACAACAGTCGAAAGCGCTTACCGGATATCTTCAAGGGACAGTTCTGAGCTTTTTTATTTTTCAAGTCGAAGTTTTATTCATATTAAAGGACTACATTTTAATTGGAACACTTGTGTATTTCGTTGATTGGCCATCCTTGGGTGGATTTTCTGTCTTTTTTCTGCTAATATTGACTGTTTTTGTGACAGACCACCTTTAGCGTTTGGGAGTTATTTATTCATTTGCAAGTTGTTTTTTTCTCCCAACACTTATGGCTAACGATAACATGAATAGAACAAGGTCTAACTATGCCAGCTTGGATTTTTTACATGGATCTAACCCTGAAGAGACTGGTAATTTTGTGAATCCACTATTAAATCTTCATTTTGATAATAATGAATCCATTATATTGGATGAAGCTGGTGAAGAAAGCAATAATGCTGGTTTTGATACCATCTTTCAAGAAGTTGAATCTGTGGCATTTAAACTAAAAAGATTAATGTGGCAGAGATACCACTTGGAAGCATGCATACACTATCAAGTCATCCCAAGGGGAATGAGAGTTCAATGCATGCCCAGCTATGGCAATCAACATCCAGGACTTTTGGCAAGCTGGCAAGCAATAAATATAGAAACCAGCTTTAAATATATAAGATTACTATTGGATTATTTTAAACCAGAGGAAGAGAGGATTGCTCAGATAATAAAGGATAAACAAAGTGAATTAGGGTCAATGACATTATCCAATCAACAAATTAAGAAGTTAGAGACAATAGAATTTAATCTTAATATATATGAATCTAAGATTAAACAGCAGAAAATAAAAAAAAAATAAACAGAGATGTTAATGATTTTAAACAAGGAAGAATCTTTGAATGGCCCAAAGAAGGTACATCGAATGAACAGACCACAGTTGATAACCAACAAGAGAAAAAATTTGCCTATGGATAGTAGTTCTAGCTCTAATACCATGCCAGATGAAGAACAACGAAACATATTATTACCACAAGATAATCAAGAAACTGCAATAAATAATGATAATAATAGTGATAGTTCAGGGGTATCGGCTACAGGAACCATACCCAAGAGAAATGGTTCACATTTACCACCTAATACCATCTTAACAATTTTTTTGAAACAACATCAGTTCAGAGGACAACAACTATCAAGTCAAGATCGAAAAAGGAAGAAACCATTCACGGACAGGAATCATTGGTAGTTAACCTTTCCAAACATGATATTACACCATCGGAACTCTCAGTTTTACAAAACGGTTTAACATTCATCCCTTCATTTAGATCATCTTTAGATGAATTTGTCCTGGATATGAAATATTTCGGACGAAATGTCACCTTAAAGCACATTTTTGGATATCAAACAACAGAGAGGACTATACTGAGGAAACAGAGCACTTTTGTTCCAGATGGACATCCAGCAGTAGATCTATTTGTAAGACTTTGCACTAATGAAGTTGAGAAATTGAGATTAGATCCAGATACTAGACATTATTGCAATGTCACTTCTGAGGAAAAAACAGCTATCTCAAGTTTACAACATAACCATTTGATCTCACTTAGACCAGCTGATAAAGGAGGTGCAATAGTGATGCTGGATATGTCATGGTATGTGAACAAAATGCTGACGATGTTACAGGATTCCAAAACCTATACTGAAGTTTCTCATTTTGAAATAACTAAAGCAATTAACAGGATCAATTCATATTTACAAGATATGGTATTACATAGACAAATAGAAATGGACTTATATGAGTTTTTAGTTATTCCTAAACCAACTATTCCAATCATCAATGGTCTGCCAAAAATACATAAGAATTTAACAGACCCTCCCCTACGTCCAATTATTTCAGGACGGGAATGGGCTACTGAAAACTTATCCTTATATGTAGAGAAGGAATTGAAACAGATCTTAAGCTCCTTCACTTCTGTGCTAAGGGATACTGATGATTTTCTGGAAAAATTGAATGGTGCTATGAATGATGTAGTTGATAAAGAAGATTTATTACTGACAACTCTAGATATAAACTGTCTTTTCACTAGTATTCCAAATGACATTGGTACTGAGACAGTGAGACAAGTAATTATCAGTAAGATCTCAGCCAGTGAAACTAGAACTATTTGTGTTATGCTGGAACTAATATTGGAAAACAACTACTTTACTTATGGTAATAGCTGTTATTTACAAAAATGGGGGGTTGCGATGGGCACCCCCTGTGCAAATAGGTATTCCAATTTAGTTCTAGTAGGTTGGGAACAACATTTTGTCCTTAGTAGGAATAATCTGTGGAAAAAACACATCTTATTCTACGGTCGATTTGTAGACAATTTGTTTATCCTATGGAAAGGAGATGGAGAACAATTTACACGATTCCATACATACTTGGATCAAACCACTTCATATCTTACATTCACTTCTGAATATTCTAGATCTAACATCAATTTTTTAGATGTTAGTATCAGTTTGAGTGATCATGGTTTCCTGAATTCTGATTTATACAGAAAGAATACTTGGAGACATCATTACTTACAAAGAAGTAGCATGCATCCAAGACATGTAACCAAGAACATCATGGAGAATGAAACAAATAGGATTCACAAACGTTGCAATCGAGAAGAAAATAGAATTAAAGAAATAAACTTCTTGCGTAACAACTTGAAGGCCCATGGCTAGAAGGAGAAAGACCTACAATCCAATGGAAACATAAGACAAAATTATGTTGAATCAAATGATATCTTTGTGAGATTATCTCTAACATACAGTTCAGATAATGCTCAGATTACTAAGATAATTAATCAATTTTGGCCAGGGCTTACACAAGATGCACATCTAAAAGCTATAGTTGGAGACAGACCTAGATTCTGTTTCAAAAACAAGAAAAATATGAAAAGATTATTATGTACTAACATCCAGACACCAAATACAATAATAGGATGGAAAGGAAGAATTGTAATATCTGTTGTGTGATAGATGACAGCAACCACTTTACACATCCGGTTACAGGGAAAGACTATATTTTTAACATCAAAGCAACATGTAAAACCTCGGATGTTGTATATTTAGCTACCTGTGAGGTTTGTACATCATTCTATATAGGAAAAACTAACCAATCAATGCTTCAAAAGAAGGGTATAGAGACATCAATTGGATATTAAGAACAAGGAAATACATAATGCGTTGGCACAACATGTTATTAATAAAAATCACAAGTTCCTATTTAAAGTCATTAATGGAGCTTTCTCTGGTCCACGCAAAGGGAACCTTGAGACCTTGACAGAGCTGAAAGAAACAAAATGGATTATTAACCTGAAGGCAGATCAACTCCCTGGTTTAAATAGCATAGTCCCGCTTAAACCTGTTTTAAAGAACAGAAGATGTAAAGTGTAGTTAATCCATTGTGCCATCTATAAATTTACAACTTTAAAGTTAACTGACAAAGACAATACTATGTGAGCAACATCTGACTGAGACCAAAGTCATTTTCCAGCTTTTGTCAAAGGACATTTCATTACCCGCTTATTGGCCAACACCACCTTCTTCATATCTTTACTAATAAAAGGAATACATCATTATAATAAGGAATGAAGAGAATATAATGATGAAAGTTATTTTCATATTTAAGATCAGAAGAAGTATATAACAACAAAACTATTGCGCCATCTATATGACAAACCTGTAATTTGAATTTTGTCTGATGATAGTAACAACAACTGAATTTTACCTGATTAAGGCCAAATTTATTCTAGCCATTGTTAAAGGATATTATATACTGCTTGCTTATCGAACATCATTTTACTCACATTTTATATATTTTTTATTGGTAAAAGGAATGAACTCTTACATTAATGATTAAATGAAAAATAAGATCATGCTACCAATGGTTTAACACATGTTGAAGCCATATTTTGAGACAAAATCAAAGTCTTTGCTGTTGTTGAAAGAACTAAAATATTAAAAAAAAGGGAAGTAATTTCCCTCTTTGCTTGAAAGAGATTAGAAAGTGAACAGTTAGCGTTGCTGTTCTATCCACATGTTTTCCTGTTTTTGACAAGACCCTGGTATTTTAGCTAAGCAGGCGTTGGTTGTATTTTTCGAAATGTGATACAATTTAGTTGAAGGATACTTATTGTAACTCCATAATTTAAGTGGCATTATTTTGACTATGCAGGTATAGATCCCTCATACCTGCATACCATTGTAATGAATAGAACGTTATATTCACAAATTTCTTTGAAGATTTAATATTTGGAGTGTTTTTGAATGCTTCTATTTACTCATGGATACTACATCATTTAGAACAGCGCCACCTGTTATTGGTCTTGAGAATTAAAGGAAAATGGAAGAGTAATACTTACTTTGCTCACATTACCATCAATAACACAATATACTTTCAATCAAAATGAGGGACTGGAACATCTAATTTACATACTCAATAAAGGCGGGAAACAGAAGCATAGAGTTGATTACATGCAAATTAATCTTGAGATAACAAGACAGGATTGGATGTTGCCTTTGCTTGAAAGAGATTGGAAAGTGAACAGTTAGCGTTGCTGTTCTATCCACACGCTTTCCTGTTTTCGGCAAGACTTTGGTATTTTAGAGATAACATCTGAAGCAGGCATTGGTTGTATTTTTCGAAATGTGATATAATTTAGTTGAAGGATACTTATTGTAATTCCATAATTTTAAGCGGCATTATTCTGATTATGCAGGTAAAGATTCATCATACCTGCATAGCACTTTAATGAATAGAAAGTTATATTGACAAATTTCTTCGAAGATTTAATATTTGGAGTGTTTATAAATGCTTCTGTTTACTTTGGATACTACATCATTGATAGCAGAGCCACCTGTTATTGATCTTGAGAATTAAAGGAAAATGGAAGAGTAATACTCACTTTGCTCACATTATCATCAATAACATAATATACATCCAATCAAAATGAAGGACTGGAACATCTAATTTACATACTCAATAAAGGCGGGAAACAGAAGCATAGAGCTGATTATATGCAAATTAATCTTGAGATAACAAAATAGGATTGGATGTTGCCAAGTATTCACCAATGGTGATTGGTCAAATAGTATAGAATTTCATATATAAAAGGAAATGGAAGTCCCTAGTGTCTTATACGATCTGAGGAGGACAACAGTCGAAAGCGCTTATCGGATATCTTCAAGGGACAGTTTTGAGTTTTTTTATTTTTCATTTTATTTTCAAGTCAAAGTTTTATTCGTATTAAAGGACTACATTTTAATTGGAACACTTGTGGATTTCGTTGACTGGCCATCCTTGGGTGGATTTTCTGTCTTTTTTCTGCTAATATTGACTGTTTTTGTGACAGACCACCTTTAGCGTTTGGGAGTTATTTATTCATTAGTCAAGGTGGAGGGATTTCTGAACAGTCACAAATACCAGTCACTATTGGCCCAAAACCTTCAGGCATCTGCTAGAAAGCTGAAGATGAAGAGGAATTTAACCTTTCAACATGACAATGACCCCAAGCAGATATCCAAATCAACAAAAGAATGGCTTCACCAGAAGAAAATTCCCAGACCTAAATACAAAAGAACATCTGTGGGGTGATCTGAAGAGGGCTGTGCACAAGAGATGCCCTGACAATCTGACAGATTTGGAGTGCGTTTGCAAGAAAGTGGGCAAATATTGCCAATTCAAGATGTGCCATGCTCCTACCCAAGAAGACTGAATGCTGTAATTAAATCAAAAGGTGCTTCAACAAAGTATTAGTTTAAGGGTGTGCACACTTATTCAACCAGCTTACTGCATGTTTTTTATATTTTTCCCCCAACATATTTGTTCATTTTTAATTGAATTGTACAGGTTATAGGTCACATTAAAGGTGGAAAAAGTTTTGAAATGATTTATTGTGGTCTCATTCTTTTATATCACAAAACCTGGCATTTTAATAGGGGTGTGTACACTTTTTATATCCACTGTATATATATATATATATATATATATATATATATATATTATATATATATATATATATATATATATATATATATATATATATACATATATAAAAATGGCCACTCCAAACACAACTACTTGATTGGCTGGACTGCATAAGCACATGAGAATGGTGGTGTATAATTAATTAAGTACTCACTGCAGAGGTTCCCCCACATACATAATGGATCTCAGTATCATCTAATCTATGAGGGACCGTAAGATGCTTAAGTAGATCTCTCAGGAAGGGGTTATTACAATAGAAAACCTCAAGTGTAAGCTATGTACTTAACATAATGTTAGACTTAGCTGGCATCTGTCTAAACAATGGAATCAATGGACTTGTCAACCTTGGTGCCTTTTCTCACAACAACTCTTTGCTAGCTCAAGCTCTTCTCCTAGCCCACAAACCCTTGAACTCTTCTGAAAATCCAGATTGAGTGACAATGACTTACAAGCATTTATCCTACACTAATCATGACATGTCATGACATAAAAAGGTAACTATGTATCCAAAGAAACCCATGACGCTGACAGCGAAGTCACCAGTGTTCTTCCAGATCCCTCTGGATATGACAAGTTGGAGGCGGTTATGTGGGAAGGGTGTTCCAGTGTCCAGACAGATATCAGTTAAATCTAGTGTTGTGTTGAGTATAAAACTTACATACTTACTCTAGTCCTGTCCAGACACTGGAACTGATGGAAAGAATACCCAGCAGACCTTGTCCATGGTCTAGATAGGACATCTGAACTGTAATGTCTAGCAAACATATGTAAGGTAGGACCAAATATCAGCAGTAAAAATTTCTTCTAGTAGAAAATTTCAGTGGAAGGCTGTAGAGGTAGCTTGAGCCCTGACAGTGTGTGCTTTTGGTCTTGATGGCAAGGGTAACAGGCAATGCAGTCAGACATCCATTTAGACAATGTCACCTTAGTAACTTTGTAACCATCTTTAGTATTTGAGAGGGAGATGAATAACTGGTTATGCTTCCTGAATTTTGTTCTATGTAGATAAAATTGGAGTTGCCTATATACATCTAGACAATGCAGCTGATATTTACCTCTGTTGGAATGATTTGGAAAGAAAACTGGATGATGATTACGCTCATTCAAATTTGCCTGTGTGGCTACCTTAGGCATAAATGATGAGTTAGTCCTCAACGTCACCCTGTTTTTATGAAAAATATTATACAGAAATGTAGAAGACAAGGTTTTAAGCTCTGAAACCCAATTAGCAAATTTAACGGCCATCAGAAAACGAGACTTCCATTGCAGGATTTATTGTCAACAGAGCCAGGAAGTTAAAGAAAATGGTGTAAGTTTCTCCAGAATTAAATGTGAATCCCATGGAGAATTAGGGTGAGCTAAACATGGCCTGGAGTAAAAGACTCCTACCAAGATTGTTTTGCACTGTTTGTGTGAGCCTAAGGATGAATGAAAAAAAATTTTGGTGAGAAAGCGGATATGGCAGGAATAACGAACCCTTTTTTAAATATGTCCACTAGAAATGTCAGCACCTAGGGGATAGGGACTGAGAAAGGGTCGACATCCTATAGAATAGTCCAAATAGAGAACTTTTTCTACATTCCTTTATATATCTTTCTAGCAGAGGGTCTTTAGGAAGCCGTAATGAGACTGACAACTTCAGACAGAAATGAAGGATCCCTGACCTTCAAAGGAAATGGAGAAACCCTGCAGTTAAGTAAAGGGAAAGAATGTTCAGGTAAAGCTGCCTGGAAGGATGGGACAGCAGGAGATGATGCTGAGGGAAGCGATGGGGGTCTTTTCTCTTCAGATGAGACGGACTCTGACTCTGCACATTTTGGCTTTTTGAAAGAATTTAGCTATAAGCAGAGATGAGAGAAATGCATACAACAGGTCTGGGGACCAACTGTGGGAGAATGAGTCTCTTAAGGAGCAATCCTGAGGGATGATGGAGAAGAACCTGTTGCATTTCTTGTTTAACGGTGGAGAAAATATAGTGCAACAGGGTCGCCTGATGTTTGAAAAAGTTTGAGTGCTACTGAATCATTGAAACCATTTGTGTGGGAATAATATTTATCTGATCATCTTGCCAACAACCATGTTGGAAGTCCCCAGTATATGTGTTGCTATAGAAATGCCATTCCCAAACCCTCATTGCTTATCTACATGGGGAGGGGGGGGGGGTAAGAATAACTATTTATGCACAATATCATTGCCATGTTGTCTACTACTGCACCCTGGGTTAGCAAGTCCTGAAATGCCTGTACAGCTAGGAGAACTGCTCTCGTCTCAAAGACAATTATGTGTAATTTGGCTTCTTGTGGCATCCACGTCACCTGGACCATCCTGCTTAGATAACGCCTCCCCACCCAGGAACGGTGCACCCGTAGTTATCATGGTGGTGAGTGTAAGCTGGATGAAGGGGGTTCTGATATGAGACTGGGTGGATTTGACTACCAAAGTAGGTGCCTGATACAAACTTTTGAAAGCCTTATGTGTTGCATGAGTTGTGTTGCTGGAATCCACTGTGTCTTCAGACTCCACTGCAGGACACTCAAGTTGAGGCCTGGCATGTTGGACAATCTGAACGTAAGCTGTCGTAAGACCTACTATCTTTTGAAGTGCAGCTATAGTAGATGCTTGATTACATGACAAAGATAAAATTGCCTGAACTATGATGGATGTCCTGTCTGGTGGTAGCTTGGCTTTCTGGCTTATTGTATCCTGCTGGCAGCTTCTTTTGGAGAAGGTATCCCACACATCAGCAATCATGCTTATATGGTCTGCTGTGGGGTCAAAGCAGATGTATGGCTGAAAGTCTCAATTTCAATGGTTTCTATGAGTGGAACTGGCAGAGCCTGTACCTGTTCCTACACAAAGTTCACCTCAGATTCTCCTCTGTGTTGCTCCATCTGATGAGGTTTCCAGGCCTAAAGCCACAAGAACTGACCACATTGGTGCCAAAGAATGGGCACAGGTGCCAACCATAAGCATAGACATTTCCAGGGTTGAGGTCACTAAGAAAAACTTTGGGAATGAGGGTCAGTGCAATAATGACATCGACAAGGTAGGGAACAGAGTAAGAAGTGAACACTCACTGCCGATCCCCTTGGACATAATGGAGGTCAGCTCTGACAGAGCTGTTAGGGAAAGCTAAACGTGGCCTGGAGTAAAAGTCTCTTACCAAGACTGCTTTGCACTGTGGACATCAATGTAAAAAAAAAATCTCCTTTGGTGTCAACAGGTTCCAGGGCTCCAAAGGCCAAAAGAGAGTCCCAGGAGGAGCAGTACCGAAGGTGGTATGGGGTTCTTTTTGTGCCACCCTGGACACAGAGGAGGGCTGATATGACACCATACTAAAGTTGAGCCATCACAAACACTGACATTATCTTGTCCCTACGCAATTATATAGGGCTCTAGAGGGACTTGGGAAAACAAAAAAAAGACATGACGCATCCAATGTTGGATATGAAGACAGAAAGGAGGAAAGCTTCCTGATCTCTTCTTCTGAGCAGAGTCAGTGGTACCAGATTTATTTGTGAGGGGAGAAGCCGATCTGGACGAAGAAGTCAACAAGAAAGGTCTAGGGTGATGGAATTTACAGTCAAGTTGGAGAATAGTTTCTCCAAGATGTATGTGTCAGAGTTGTCCTCCCTTCTCCCCTCTTCTCCTTTTTCTTTTCATTTTGTCATTGTATGATTGTTTGTCCTCTAAATCCTTTATTTACTAACCTATGTCTATCTAGAAAAGCATGAAATTCCTACAAAAAAAGGTAATCAACATCCAAATGCCCTACCCCATGACATATGACACATATCTCAAGTGGGTTTTGCAGATGAATTTTATGGCAAAAATGCCTACACTTCTTAAACCTAGAGGCTTTAGTGTGCTTATCCATAGTGAGACTAAACTAAGCAGTAAACTATTTTAAAACTCTAAACAGAAAATCTACAAAAAAACCCAAAGACAGGAAAAAACAGTCACCAATTGATAACATATTAAATATTTTTTAAGAGACTGGATGGCAAGGAAAGAAGAGAGAAAATGTTAGGTGCAAAGCAGTAAAATAGGTAGTTAGTAATAAAACACATAATAGTAGCCCAAACTTTGAAAAAGAAAAGTGAAAAAAGATTAACTTATCTGATGTAACAGCAACAGAAAATTCTCTTTAAACTTTAGTAAACTGCAGAAATGCTGAAGCATATAATAGGGCAATGAGATTTGGAGTTTCACTAGAGATCAAGGGCTTATGGGTTACAGGAGGCACTTGAGCTAGCAAGAAGTTATTGTTACCATAAAAAAGGTGCCAAGTTGACCTGTGCATCAGTTCCGGTGGACATTACCAATGTAAATAATTTTGGTTTACTAACCTTATGTGCCCTTCTGTTCCAGAGTTTTCATCAGCTGTGCTCATATGGCCCATCAGCAACATGCCCTATAGCCAATGTTGCTAGAAGGCTTACCATGTTCTTGGATTCCCTTCTGGCACTCACAGAAGAGTATGACTGAAGTAAGTTACTATCGTTAATACAAAAAGAATTCAACTGTGTAGCAACTCACAAATTAACTGTGAAAACTATGTACACCTTTCTTAGCATGATGGGGAGGACATTAACTATTACACTGACTTCTCCTTGAAGACACTGCAGTTGCATGAGCATGCTAACCATAACCAGAGATGTTAAGTTACGATCACGCTGCAGTGTCAATCATAATGTGCGGCTATAACACAACAGATGGACATTCAACCACCCCTCCTAATTTCTTGAACTGTCAGATGTCCCCATACAGAGCTACCCATACCATGAACATCAACAGGATATATGACATAAAGGGGAGAAGCTACACATTCCAACTTAGTTTTCTTTTCTATATTAGTATTTCTTTTTTTTTTAGCGGTCACTAACAAGTGTACTCATCCAGCCTATTATTTGCCCAACACACCAAGAGACAATGCAGGACTATCTCTATGAAGAGAACATGTCAACTAGAAAGTGAAAGGAATCCCCTCACAAAACAAACCAAGACCAGACAGAAGGATGGTGGGAAAGACCTGTAATGCAGCTGTGATCTTATTTAAGCATCTATGGTTATGACGAGTATACTTGCACAACCATACAATGCTGTTTTAAGTATAGCTGTATCAGTACTATTAATAATATTTTGGAAAATGTATTAAAGCAGTGAAAGACATGGCCACAGTGTTAGGAAGGGAAGCACACAAGACCTACAGCAGCAAAGCCCTCATTGCTTTTGAAATGGTACCCAGTTTACAATGCCTAGAAAAGGTGAATGGTCAGCCATGTAAGCTCCCTCAGAAATGCATTGTGCTGACACATTCCTGAAAAAAGCACACGTAGCAGCTGTTGCTCTTGTAGAACAAGCCACAATAGGACTCTGTAATATCTTCCCACACATTTTACAACAAAACCCTGCTAACCAACTACAAAGGAACTGCTTACAGTCTACATCTTCTCTGCTTGCCTGGCAAGAAAGATGTAAAAAACTAGTCAGTTCAGTGGAAATTCTTACTCCCATCTACACAAAATCTTAGCTGCCCATGTACAACTACAAGGGACTTAGAAAAAAAAAACAGTGGAAGCTGAATAGCCTGGTTCAGTACCACTCAAGACCATTCTAAGCATTAAAGGATGGACTGGTCCCAAAGGACCACCTTGCCTTTGGGAGGCTCTGTAAGGTAGTCTACACAAAGTACAGTTTTGTACCTACCATAAATGTAGATGTCTGAGAGGTATGCATCTGCAGTCCTTACAAATGGGTTGTCCTGGCCTCAGGCAGCCCTTCGGTCGGCCGGATTCCAAAGTCTGGGTCTGGCCTCGGCTGATGTCGCACTTCACCCGACGTCATAGCTGCAGTTCTGCGGGTATAAAGGCATCAGCCTACGCCATTTTCCTCAGTGTTTCTTGCCCCAGATGCCAGGTGCCCTCTAGGAAGGCTAAATTTGGATAAATGCAAATGTTTCCAAACAATAGAGAGCAAATAGAAATAAACATGTATATACATATATACAAACAAATACACCATAATAGATTCCCCCAGCTAGCTACAAGATGGGCAAATACCCTAGGAGTACCACAGAGGGGAAGGAGGGTGGGTAATCCTGACTGCAGATGCATACCTCTCGGACATCTACATTTATGGTAGGTACAAAACTGTACTATGTCCTTCAAGGATGCATCTGCAGTCCTTACAAATGGGTAGAATACCATAGCCAAACTGGGGCAGGAGGCACTAAGGAGGCAGTAAGAGTTTATGGTGTAGTTAAGATCCCTTGCAAAACAGCAGTTGCAAAACCTGCTCGGGATCTGGAGTATAAAGGCAGATTATAATGCTTGGCAAATGTATGCACGGAGCTCCAAGTAGCAGCCTCTAAAATGTCTTTGGTAGCCACTCCTCGTAAGAAAGCTGTAGTAGTGGCTGTAGCCCTTGTGGAATGAGGTCTGATGTTTTCTGGAGTTGTCTTTCCATGAAAAGAGTAACAAAATCTAATGCAATTTCCTATCCATTTTGAGATTGTTTGTTTTGAAATTGCTTTTCCTTCCATTCCTGTTGCATATGCTACCAGAAGCTGGTCAGTTTTTCTATTGTTCTTGGTTCTGTCCAGGTAGTAGCAATTGTCTGTGTACATCCAAGGTATGCAGCAATCTTTCCCCTGTTCTGTGGGTTGGGGAAGAATGTTGGTAGGTGTATTGCTTGGTTTAAAGATACCCTGGAGACCACTTTTGGCATAAAGGTAGGATTAGTTCTCATGGACACTCTATCCTGATGGAAGATAAGGAAGGGATGTACTGCCATTAATGCCTGTAATTCAGAAACCCTTCTAGCTGAAGTGATTGCAAGCAGGAATGCAGTCTTCCAAGATAAGTACTGTAATTCTGCTGTTGCTGCTGGTTCAAAAGGGGGAAGTGTTAACTTTTCTAACACAAAGTTCAAGTCCCATGTAGGCAATGGTGGTTTCCTTGGTGGTTTTACATTTTTAATTCCTCTGAGGAACTGTCTGAGTAGAGGTTGTGAAAAGACTGGAGGATCCATGTTGTATTCTGCTGAAATTGCTGATGCATGAATCTTAATGGAGGAGTAAGACAGACCATTGTGGAAAAGCTCTGCTAAATATTCCAGGATGTTAGCTATGTTTGCCAATGATGCATCTAATCCTTTTGTTGCACTCCAAATGAGATATCTTTTCCATTTTGCTGAATAAGTTTTCCTTGTTGAGGGTCTACGAGCCTCCAAGATAATGTCTTTAACCCTTTGAGATAAATCTGGGTTATTTTTCCTTATGCAATGTTCCAAGCAGCTAGCTGCAGTGTTTTCAAGTTTGGATGTAGGATTTTGAAGTTGTTCTGTGTTAGCAGTAGAGGTATTAGGGGTAGAGGCCATGCGTGTTCCCGGGACATACTCCTCAGTAGCGGGTACCAATGTTGCCTCGGCCAATCTGGAGCTATCAAGATGATCCTCGGGTGATCTTCTTTGATCTTCAGTAGCACTTTGTGCATCAAAGGAAGATGCGGGAATGCATATGCTGTCAGGTTTTCCCAACTGAAGGATAGGGAGTCCACCTTCCAAGCAAGTGGGTGGTATGTCCTTGTGCAGAATTTTTTCAATTGGTGGTTGTGTGGGGATGCGAACAGGTCTATTTCTGGCAGTCCCCATTTTCTTGTGATGGTTTTGAAGATGTCTGGATGCAGCATCCATTCGTGGGCATCCGTGGTGGTTCTGCTTAAGATGTCTGCTAGTATATTTTCTTTTCCTGGCACGAATATGGCTTGGAGCTGAATGTTGAGGCTCAGGGACACATTCCAGAGGTCCATTGACATCCGGCATAGAGGATATGAATGTGTGCCTCCCTGTTTGTTGATATACCACATAACTGTGGTGTTGTCCGTCCTTATCAGCAAATGACCCTGTTGAAGAAAAGGTCTGAATGTCTGAATTGCCTGTTTTACTGCCAGCATCTCTTTTTGATTTATGTGTAGGTTCATCTGGTCTTGAGTCCATAAGCCTTGTATGCACTTGTCCACCATGTGTGCCCCCCATCCGAGGTCTGAGGCGTCCGTGGTGATAGTCTAGTTTGGGCGAGGCCTGTGGAAGGGCAGTCCTTTGTTCAATCGACAGGCCTGGGCCCACCACTGGAATTCTTTCTTCAGGCATGGAATTATTGGAATTTGGGTCTCTAGGCTGTGCTTGTGCTGAGACCATACTCAGGTACCATTGTAACTTCCTCATATGTAGTCTGGCATGTGGAATTATTATTATGCAGGATGCCATGTAACCCAGGGCTTGCAGGATTTTCCTTGCTGTAAGCTGGTTCTGCGTTGTTAATGCCATGAAATAGAGTGGTAGCTGCTTCTGTTTTTCTGCTGTGAGGAATGCCATCTGGTTTGATGTGTCCAGTTCTGCACCCAGGAAGGTTATCCTTTGGGATGGTATCAGTCTTGACTTTTTTGTGTTGACTGTGTATCCCAGGGCTTGTAGCAGGTGAATAACCCTTTCCACATCTTTTGTTACTTTGTCTTTGCTGTCCGCTTGTAACAGGCAGTCGTCCAGGTATGGATAAATTTGAATTCCCTGAAGCCTGCAATGAGCAATTACTGATGCCAGGCATTTCGTGAATACTCTGGGTGCAGTAGATAAGCCAAACGGCAATGCTGAGAATTGATAATGCTCTGATCCTGCAAGAAATCTGAGGTATCTTCTGCAATTTGGTCGTATGGGGACGTGCAGGTATGCCTCCTTGAGATCCAGAGTCACCAGCCAAGACTCCTTGCCCAGCATGGGAAGAAGTTGCTGTAGGGTCAGCATTTTGAATTTTGGAACAATGAGATATGCGTTTAAAGCGGACAGGTCGAGGATAGGTCTCCATTGGTTTTCCTTTCTTGGTACTAGGAAAAGCCTTGAATAAAATCCTTGTCCTTGTTCCATAGCGGTACCTTTCTATAGCTCTCATCCTTAGTAAGTGGTCTATTTGCTGTAGAGCGTTTGTCCTTTGGTTTGGAGGAAGGTTTGGCATTCCTCTCTTCCTTGGAAGAGTATGGAAGTGAAACCTGTAGCCTTTGTCTATTGTCTGTAAAATCCATTTGTCTCTTGAAATGTAATGCCAATTTACTGAAAATAAGGCTAATTTTCCGCCTAAGGGTGCTGCCAGTTGTTCCCTGGTAGGCGGTTTCAGAGCCAAGTCACTGTGATTGTCCTGTAGAAGTGGTAGTGGCTGGATCTGTGGCAGTAGTTCTCTGGCTGTTAGGCTGCCACTGACATCCCCTGTAGGCACCTCTGGACTGACCTCTGCCTCTAGGGCATCTATTTCTGCCTCTGTGCTCTGGTGGTGTCTGGAAAGGACCAATTCTTGGAAGGCCAGTTCCTACTAAACCTCGGAGGCTGGACCTGTAAGAAATCCTTGACTGTCTGGACAGATTTAGCTTTTTCTTCCACCTTCTTCAACACTTGCTGTGCAGGGGAACCAAATAAACTGTGCTTTTCCATGGGTGCATCTAGAAGCTTAGACTTTACATGGTCTGGTAAGGATTGCTCTTTTAACCACGCATGCCTTCTGATCACTGTACCAGTCATAGTTGATCTAAAGGAAGCCTCCAGTGCATCATAGCCGCATTTTAAAGAATGATTACTGACCTGCTGAGTGTTATGCACCAAATCCTGAAGGGACTTATGGTCTAACGGTTCAGGTGAGGACAGTTTTTTAGTGAGCTGATCTAACAGGAATTCCTGATACTGAATCATGTGGAATTGACAGTTTAAGGCCCTAGCCGAAAGAGTAGCAGAAGTATAAACTTTTTTACCCCATCTCTCCAATGCCCTAGATTCCCTTTCAGAGGGGAGGGGGTTTTTGGCAGAGGCAGCTGTTACAGCTTTTGGGCCCTGTGAAATAGTTTCTGGATCTGCAATAGGAGCCTTATACAAATGATAATGTGTGTCCGGAACCCTGTAGTATCTGTCGGGCTTAGCAGGGGCCGGAGGCAGTGAGTCAGGGGCAGTACAAGCATCAGTAAATGCATCATCCACAACTATAAGTACTGGAGGAATAGCTAAAGGCCTATGCTGTGGTAAATGTAAAAAGGTCCTAAGCCTTTTCCTGGAGTCTGAAAAATCCTGGCCCTGCCATTGAAATTGTTCCCTCATAGCATGCAAGGTTTCCCCAAAAGAAAATTCCTCAGGAGGAGAGGCAAAAGGTATGGAATCCTCTGCATCAGAGTCCTCGTATGGAGAATAAGGGCCCTCTGGAGGGTTTGTATGTTCTGAATCATCAGAGGAATAATCTGAAGAAACTGGTTCAGGGGGCTCTGCTCTAAGCCTCTTCTCTGGAGGTGGGTGAGAGGCCCTGTCAGGGTGAGACTGGGTTCCCCTGATCAAAGTAATGAGATCCTCTGCTAGACTAAGCATTTGAGTACTAGAGCTAGGCCTGTGAGAGGGGGCTTTAGCAGGAACGGCCTTTGAAGATTTAGCTGCTTTAGCCCTGGCAAAAGCCTTAATTGACATGGATGCAGGGGGCCTAGCAGCTCCACGTGCAGTAGATACATCTAAGGGGATAGTATCTGATAAATCCTGGGAAACTGTAAGAGCAGGAGGAATTTCAGTAGCAGATTCAGCCATGCTGGAAGAGGCCTCAGTAGAAGGAGGCATGCTTTCGGCCGAAGGAAGAACCGCGGACTCGGCTTCAGCCGAAACCGCGACGCTCGCGGTTGGCTTAGCCGCGATTTCGGCCGAAACCACGGACCGCGAATGTCGGTCCTTTACCTTACGCTTTTTAGCTAAATGTGAAGTCGGAGTCTCCGACGGCATAATATAAGCAAAAGCGGAGCCGAAAAACTCCTCTGCAAACTCCGACCGACGTCTAAGTGTTCATCGGTTGAAGGGAGCACAGGCTAGGCAAGCTGCTACGTCGTGGTCTGGGCCTAAACAAGGTAGGCAGTAAGAGTGGAAATCTTTATGAGGTATTTGTTTCCCACAAGTTAAACAGTTATTCACTTTTTCTGACATCGGCTGAGGCAAGAAAGAGTCCCCAACGGGGTACTTAGCTTTTTAGAAGTCTTCGGTAGTAGCAATCTCTGGTTCTGACCGACCGGCACTTGCGAACAGCTTCTGCTTCGGGCGCCACGCGGCAAGAAAGACTGGGGAAAATGGCATCGGCTGATGCCTTTATACCCGCAGAACTGCAGCTATGACGTCGGGTGAAGTGCGACATCAGCCGAGGCCAGACCCAAACTTTGGAATCCGGCAGACCTAAGGGCTGCCTGAGGCCAGGACAACCCATTTGTAAGGACTGCAGATGCATCCTTGAAGGACATCAAAGCCTGCAATTCTGAGATCTTCCTAGCTAAAATAATGCCCACTAAAAACAGAGAACTCCAAGATAGACACTTGCAGTGTCTCAACCTGCTGACACAAAAGGCACAAGAATAATTTTTTTTTCCAAAATGAAGTTCAAGTCCCTTCCAGGATGCAAGTTTCTTTGGTGGCCTCAAAGGCAGTACCCCCTTCAAAGCTACTTGACTGAGGAGGCAGCTGGTAAAGATGGCTCAAAGGGCAGGAATACTGAAATGGCTAACAAGTGCAACTTATTTGAAGAGCAAGAAACTATTTGTCAAACAGAGCTGAAACAAAGGTATGTTGAACAAAAGTTGACTTGGGCTGAATGCCATTATGTCTGCATAAAAGTCTGAATATACTCTACTTAGTCGGGTAGAATTTCCATATATTAGGTTTTGTAGCCTCTTTTAATAGTTCTCAGGTCCTCAGGATGGGGGGGGGGGGCAGGCAATGCAGATATTGAAGGTTCCACCTTCTAGGCTTAAAGTCATAGGAATTGTTAGGCACAGGCACATCAAAGTCCCTTGCTGCTGTGCCAGAATTCTGTATGTGATTAAGAAACCTGTACTTTTGTTTTTAGTGTAGAGAAAACCAATGCTGTCTTGGTCACAGGGCTGCTGCAAAGATTAAGTTGGCTTCCCTGTCCTACATAACTTTCCTCAGAATTTGGGTTAACAGGGATAAGACAGAAAAGGCATATAAAACACCTTTACTCCAGGGGATAACAAACTTGTTCACTCCTAAGGCTGTTCTGCAAGGGCACCTGGAACAGAACTAAGGAATCTTGGAGTTCTGTGAGAATGAAAACAAGTCTATCACATGGATGTCTAAAAGTTAAATGGGTTTGCAGAAGGCTTCTGGATTTTGCTATCACTCATGGGGAATGGGTGTAAACCTGTTCAGGAGATCCACCAGGGCATTCTAAGCAAATATGATATTTAAAGGCATGAAAATAGGCATTTTGTTTTATGCAAGATACAAAGGCCATTGTGGCTAGGCAGCAAACAAGTTAACAATGTGTTCTGCTATTCAATGATATACTACATCATCAAGGAAATGCCCATGACCAGAATCTGAATGGTAGTTCAAAAAAGCTGTCTGGAGATCTGAAGGGTATAAATAATAGCATAGCGTTGACACTGACCTGCCTGGTAGTGCTGCTGTTTGCTCCAGGTAACCAGAACTCTTAGAGCATCTGGGTGTGTTACCCGATTAGAGGTATCTGAGACCAGGGCTATGTTACCCTTAAGCTCCATAAATGGCATTCCTGCACTGGCTTTTATCCGAGATGCCTACCATCTCAACTCTATGTGGATTGGGGGGGGGGGGGGTGGCAGGAATTACTCTCTCCTGAAAGAAAAGGTGTTGGCTCATATTCAGTCTTGCCAAGGAGATTATGACAATGAAGGTGGATTCCCATATCCTTCAAAATGGCACTTTGGTGAATACTTACCAAGCAGCTAGGAAAAAAAAACTAAGTATCACAGATCCTTTGGGGTGGGGTGGATGACAGAGTGGAAGAATGCTTACCTTTATTAAGAAATCCTAAACAAAGATGGTACATCCATTATGCAATCCCCATTTATGGTGCACTTCATTTTTTTTTTGCCTAATGGCTGGCCAACTATTACCACTACACATTTTAATCCTTAATGAAATTGGAACTCAGCCCAGTACAAGGAATTACAGTCTTGGTTGCATCATGTCACTCAAGTAAACAAGAAATGGCACCCTTAATAGAACAGGTGATATTACCTCCTGTAAACTCTTATAACCAGCAAGGATTTAATTTATCTAATTTAACTGTTAACTATTATTTTGTCACTGTATTATTAATTCTCATCCAAATGACAGTTCTCATGCCAGCACCCTTTCTCTGTTAACTATTATTTTTTTATTTTACTCACCTTCTACAATTATCAGTTGGGACCACATTACTGATTTACTCCACAAAAATGTGTTCTTCTTTCATGTTAATGTATTCAACTCCACATTTTACAGATCATTCATAATCTGAAATACGTCTGTGCAAGTCTCACTGCCTAATTTTGATTTTGTGTTATTACTTGGTGGTGCTGCAGTAGCGTTGTCGCCTCACAGTAAGACGCTGTCCTATTAGATTTTCAGCTAGAGCGTCTTCTGTGTGGAGACATGCGTGAATGGGCGTACCTTCGTTGAAGGTTGTGCGTCAGGGCTGGCAACTCGGCACATAAAAATCCACTGCCAATCATTAGAGGACCAGAGTTCCGCTGTGGCGACCGCTAACCGGGAAAAGCCGAAAGACACAACAACAACTTTCTAAGCTACTAGCATGAATAATCCAAAACAAAGAACAATACTACCTAGGCTGTTCTTGTCCCAGTTCCCTCTCCAAAAAGACATTTTACTAGATTAAGATAAATGAATCATTCATTGACCTTCTTAGCATACCATGTAGATCCTCTTTAAATTGGGCAAAAACGGAAAACATGTTTCCAGTCACCTTTTATGCCTTTGGCTGCACCTTCAGTATTGGCTATTTGCCTGTGAAAATATCTTAATTTATTTCTGTTAAACAACAATATTTTTGCAAACACTTGCATGCAAAAGTATGAAATCTCCTGGACTTAGTAAAGTATCAGGGACATAACATATGATGCCACTGCACTTTAGTATGCTTCTTACCAACCTTGCCTCAGTCTTTCTTCAATCCCCCCAATTTTGAAAGCTGCCATACAGTGCCTTGCAAAATCTACTTAACCTCTTATGTTGTGCTTCAGGTATTCTAGCTTCAGTGAGCAAATATAATAGTACTGCTTTCACTGACTGTGCCCCTCTTTGCCTCTCTACTCCACTTTAATTAGTTACTAGTACCCAAAACCAAATAAAGTCACCTTCCTGGAATACAAACTGCTACCTAGCAACTTTCCAGAAAATGACTACCCCACCATTTAGCTGTTCTCAAAATCTAGGCTACCTAGCCTTCCCTGAGTCATTCCCTTGGTCACCTAATCCCTCTACCTATTAGATTAAGTTGTCCAACAGGGAATACTTCTGAATTTAGTGGTCTCATTTGTTTTGTCGTTGTAAATGTCTTTACCATTTTCTTTTGATTTCTTTCTGGACTTGAGTCAAAATTCCCAAACTCTGGGTATCCAGATTATACCCACTCTGCATCATCAGAGGTTTTCATTTTGAGTTATAACACTGTGATTGTGCACTAGCCTTAAATGTGTTGCTTTAAAAATACCCCTGTGTGTTTGCCATCCCCAATTTCCCTTACTATGCAAGTATTTTTTTTTCTGATCTCAATATAGGTCTTTTTCCATCTCACAGAAACTCATTTAGTTGCTTTCACAACTTACTATCCAGCTAGTAAAAAAAGCTGGTCTCACACACATGCTCAATGAGACCACAAACATTTTTACAGTTGAAACCAAACCACAAGCAGGAGTATGTAGGTAAAAAAAACAAGAACCACTGAACCCGCAAACTGGCTGGTGCCAACCACCAAATGCCAAGGGCAAAAATTGTCCCTCTGTTGCACTATATTGCAGTATATTTTAACAAACTCCACAATATCATGGTAACGACTCCAAAAAGCTTTTATTAGTTAAGGTCTTTCTACCAATATAAAACGTATGGACTTCATCACAACTAACAAAGACTTGAACTTCCTCTTTAAATATGCTTCCAATAAACTAATCAACACTTACATAACAACCAATGTCATTACATGCAAAGTTCATATACAAAATACACAAAAAAAGCTATTTAAAACATATTGATAAAATATAATTTAAACAAAAAAAATTAATATAATCTTAATTATAATCTTGATGCTCTCAGCTGTAATACTGCTGCAATAGAAATATTGTCATTAAGCCCAGAGATACTAGCTGCACTTCCCTTTATTATATTCTCGTTTCAAAAACTAGAAAGATACTTTAATGGAAATGTATTTAGAAACTGAACCAGATACTACAAAAAGATTTATATTTTTTTCATAGACAGAAATATTACTACATGCTAGACTGAATTGATAACAGGTGTTTTGTCTCAAAAAGACAAAGTGGAGACATTGAAAAAAGGAATATGAGGGTAAGAACATTTACCTGTTGCCATATGTTAATAACAGGAAGTTTAATTATTACAGTGAAGCAAATTCAAAACAAAACACTGAGGTTTACACTCACAAAACATAGGCCGTTACAGAAGGCCCTTCAGTTGATAGTGATAAAGTGAACAATTGGGGGTTAGTCCCTTTATACTATCCACCCTGAAGCAGTCAAACAGAATACAGAACAAATACAATTAGAATATGAATAGGGGAGAAGTAGGGGCAACCACAGAAAATTTCAAACGACTCGAAGAGGTCAAGGAAAGGGAAGAGGAAAAAGATGGTGGCAGTAGGACATTTGGATAAGACAGAAGTAGAAATCTGCATTGATGGCAATATACATTCGCAGGGCATTTTTTTACGATTTTCAATTATTTTAGAGGACCTACTAAGAGATGCCACTTAAAATTATTTAAAAAGGGTTCTATCTTTATACCTGTAAACCCCCTGGATGTTACTAGCACATAAATTGATTGATAATTATGTCTGAGGAAACTGAATTTTAAGACAATATTTACTGAAAACAATATTAGTTGATAGCATATATTACAGCAGTTTAAAAAGAAGAGTTTATATACCCCTCCTTACATCTCATGCTTCAAAGTTTTGAAGCATTGATAGAAAAGGGTATTAGAACTTATAATAATAATAATGATGCCTTGATTTCACATAACTTACACTCAGATGAAAAACAAATTCTTAGAGACTTGACGAGTAATAAAATGAATGGAATTATAAAACTAGATAAAGGTGGGGGTACTGGCATCATAAATGCTGTTGATTACTCTGGCAAGACGTTAGAAATCCTTTATGAGAGTGAAAAAAATGAAATAAACATTGCATACCAGAGTACAGATTTTTTTTAGAAAACTTTTTATTACAAGGGATAACTGATAACATACTGTATCATTTTTTTAAAGGTAGGTGATGCAATTGCCCCTACTATATATGGCATCCCAAAGGTTTATAAGGACATACAAAACCCCTTTGCATCCTACTGTAGCTACAAGAGGTTCAAAAACCCACTCTATGTTAGCATTTACTGATCAAAAATTGCAATCGTTCATCTGTTCCTTACATCATATATTAAGATTCATGGGATTGTTTGAAGGGGGTTGATGATTCGCTACATAACAAGATCTTATATTTGTCACTATTATTCCATATAAGCAAGGCTTAAAATGGTTTGAGGAAGCAATTATGACAGTTTAAAACATGTTGACTTATGATTAACTACTGACTTTATGGAGATGGTGCTTAAGAATAATTTCACCTACTTTGAAAAAGAGCTTTTCAAGCAAATCAAATGTGTAGTGACGGGGGCAGCTTGTATACCCATATACGCCAATCTGGTTATCCTTACATGATAAAGATAACAGGCTTAAAACTCTCCATTCAGTAAAAGCTGGAATTTGTATACACATTACCTGGATAACATCTACATCTTTTGGACAGATCCAAAAGATAAACTAAGTTTTTAGAACACCTACAGGGTATAACTTTATTTTTAAAATTTACATACACCATAAATAATTTTGAAATGAATTATTTGTGTGTTAAGACACAAAAGCCAAGGGACAGGAATTAAGTCCTTACTCTTTAGGAAATAACACTTTTTTGAACTTTTATTTGTATTATACAAGCTCACACTCAGGTCATCAGAAGAGAAACATTGTAAAGGATCAATTTATTAGAGCAGCAAGAATGGTATCTGATCACAATGACTTTGTTACTGAAAGTAAATGTACTGCAGGGATGTTCTCCAAAAGGGGTTATCCCATGGAATTAAATTGACAAGTTACGGAATAAGTTAAGATGGAGTAGGGTAAAAAGTATGTCCCCCTATTAGGGAAAGGAAACTATGTTACAAATATAGAAAAGTTAGGCTTATTTACCATTAGGTTTGATACAGGGTTTGTTTTCACATATAGCCCAGACACTGGATTTATAGAACAGCCATGTTAAAACATTGGGAGATGTTCTCTCGATTTCCTGATGCCCCTAGTTTATTTCTTACACCACATGTGTTTGTATACAAAAGGGGTATAAATATGAAGAATATGTTTGAAACACTGAATAAAAAGGCAAAATATATTAATCGTACTCCATGTGGAACAACAAAGAACCAGTTAACAAAAACATTACAGTTGTATAAGTAAAGGGGTGATGTATTTATCAGATTCAAATGCCCCGCATTTTATGCAGGAAAGACAGGAGGTTTCCTTAAAAAAAAAACAAAAAAACAAAAAGCATTTCTGAACATGTCTATGATATTTCTAGTCAACCAAGTACTAATGCCTTGTATAAACATATACAGAGTGCATTAATTGCACTTTCAAGTTCTTTGTACTGCTGCTACAGACCCTAGGGATGGCCCATGGGAAATTAGAACAGATTATTGGGAACTGCACTGGCAACTGCTATTAGGTGCAGCTAGTTTCCTGGAACTTAATGACAACATTTCTATTACAGAGGTAATAAGGCTGATGGCAGCACGATTAATAATTATGATTTTAATTTTTGGTTTTAATCATATTTTTTCAATATGTTTTAAGTAGTTTTTGGATATTTTTGTATATCTGACCTTTTGTACATAACGTTGGTTGTCATGTGATTGGTGCTTAGTTTTTTGGAACTATGTTTAAAGAAGATTAAGTCTGCTAGTTCTGATGAAGGCCATGTGTTGTACATTGGACGAAAGCACTTAACTAATAAATCTTTTTGGAGAGGTTACCATCACTACTGTGGAAAGTCTCTTAAGCAGTGCAACACAACGGAAGGTAATTTTTGCCCATGGAGTTTGGTGGCTGACACTAGACAGGTCATGGATTTTTATAGTTGAAACTTTATGGACTAAGTCAGGATTTGTCAGTTTCTACTGCCTCAATTTTTCACATATCATTTTATTTTGTTTCCTCTCAGCTTTCCCATGCTGCCTTCCGGACTTCTTTCATTGCACATACCTCTATGTACTTCATCCTATAATGTCCTATAAGAAGGGATACAGTTGTACTAGTCCACATGTGGGGACATAATTAACAGCTGACTTCATTTTGCTGATTTATCTTGTACCCTTTCCAGTTCCTGAAAATCTCTTAAAATTTTGAATAAGGATCCTTAAGTTTCTTCTGGTTCTGTTATGAATCATTACAGTATCTGCAATAAAAATTACAATTTCTGCTCTTGTAACCCCCTAACTGAATCCTTTTATTGTCGATTCCATAGCCTCTTTTTACAGGGAGACTCTAGGTAAATATTAAACAGAGCCAATGGTCATCTCTACTCAATAACTTAACCAAGGATAAAACTCTTGAGAGAGGACCCCTCCAATCTTCACACTATCTGCTAACTGACAGAAAATATCATAGATCAACTTAGTCTTTGTGGAAACACTAACCTTCTCATTACCTTTCAGACGTAAACCAGGCATATCCATTCAAATGTTTTTTGGCATCAAAACTTATTAGAAGATGCTTTCAGTTTCTCTCTGCTTTCTCTTGAATCATCATAGTTTTGTTTGCATTGCCAAAGTGTGGTCTTCCCTCAGCAAACTCACACTATTCCTAATCTACCAACTGTGGAAGCAACGTTGCCACCTTATCACAATGACTTCTATAAAGATCTCATAATCATTTAATACCGATACTGGTCTGTATGACCATAGGTCCCTATTTCCCTTCTTTTGGCATCATTATCATCACTTCTCTTTTTCAAGTTCTTAGCATATCCTCCCCCAGTATTTTTTTAAATAAGCTCTGCCACACTTTCATCAAGATAATACCCCCTGCCCTCCCTATCTCAAATGAAAGTCATCCTTCCCTGAGGCTTGCCTACTAATAAGTTCTTTCATTTGATTTCTTGTTATTGGGACTAACAAGCACTCTACTTCTTGCTCTGACATCCTAGAAAGATCCATGCCCTCAATAAATGAGCTGCCATTTGAATCATCCAGTCTTTCGTTTTCCTCTTCTCTTCATACAAGTCTTATAAAAAATCTCACACTGCCTCTGAAAATTCTGTTGAGCCTTCTTCCACCCTGCTAGTCCTAAGGTCCCTAATTTTCACAATCCTCATTTCTACTTTGTGTTGCCTGAGATTCTGTGCCAAATTGTTTACAATTTAGAATGGTTTTCAAAACATATCTGTCTATGAGCTGGTAACAGTTTTCTTTGACATTTTTCAACACTTCCTATATTTGCTAGTCCCTGCAGATATATGGCATTATTCTCATTCCAACAATCTCTCTCTCTTTTTTATTACAGCTTCTTTAACTCTATCCTTAATGCCTTTCAACCATCTTTTTTATATCCTCATGATTACTGCATAATTTCCCTGATGTCTTCTTCAAGTTCTATAGCACTTCATTTTTATGTTTACCTTTCCTTAGCCAAAAAGCAGGAAAATGTGCGTTTCTGCTATTAAACTGAGTTAGCATTCTGATCTGAATTAAGAGTTGGACATGGTCAGTAAGGCATAGGGGGATTGCGTTCAAATACTTCACTAAATAACTGTGCTCATGTATATCCTTATCTAATCTTGTCTAGTTATCATGGCTCTATGAGAAGGCACACTTTTTCTCTATTTAGCACATTGGTGATATCTACTGACCCAAAAGTCTTAAAATAAAATCTTGAGATTTTTCCTTTCTTTAGGTACTGCTAACTTTCTTGGCCCTCTTCAGACATGTACATTATTTGTGACTATATTCCAATAACCACATAAAATCAGTATCCCCTGATGGTAACTTATTCTCTCATTGTGCAATTCCTTTATTTCAATCTTCTAGTTTGGGGGCTATATATACCCCTACTGATGTCACTCTTTTTCCCCTCTCACTAAACTCTCGCTGTAACTGACCTATCTAACAAGTCTTTTTTCTCTTCTTTAATTATCAGTGACACATTTATTCATACTAAAATTAATAACCGTTTTCTTTCTTTCTTGTTCCTGCATATTCTGTAGAGTATTCTTCACTAAATACCTTCCTCATTACCTTTTTATGCTCCATGTGTCTCCTATAACATTGTTATCTGAACCTCTTTCTTCCTGGATATATGTAAGAATCTTGTTCACTTTTGGTTGGCCGGTATTTGGTATGGAAGATGTGAATTTAGTAGTAGGAATTTTCCTATTATTTCCCAAGGTACAGTTTGCATTTCCTGAGACAAAAATAAGGTTAATTAGGAGAATATATGAGGGATTGGAAGTAAACATCAAAGTGGAAGAGTTCTTCTCTAACAAGTTATGTCTGAACAGAGGAACCAAGCAGGGTGTCCTCTTTTCCTTTTACTTGTGTTATACTTAGAAACATCAGTAAAGAAAATAAGGGACTCAGAAATTCAAGGATGTAATTGCTATGGTATTCAAGAAAAGTTGGCTTTATTTTCAGATTATATTATTTTGTACCTGACAGAACCAGAAGAGAGCATCTCAGTGCTGTGGAACATTCTGAGATACTCGTGGATGTTTTGAGATGTAAAATGAATAAAGATAAAACAAAGTTATAGTTGTAAACTATATACCCACACATGAACTGGTTCAGTAATACTTTATTTTGTCATGCTGTCATAAATATGGCTATTTGAGATTATGAGTTAAAAAGAATTAAGTTATGGCAGCTAAGGATATGTGGGAGGAGACTAAACAAAAGATGACAAAAACTGAGAAACTAGAAGCTCTTGCCTATTGACATGGATAGCAAGATAAAGCAGTAACATGTTTTAGTTCCTGTACTTTTATACACAGGTCAGACATATTTTTATCAGCCATCGAAGTTGTGGATAGCAATTAATAAAAAGTTGAAGAATTTTATCTAGGACGGGAAGAGTCATGTCAGATAAGTTGATCCTTCAAATAGAACAAGGAAGTTTAGGATTACTTAATTTGAAAGGATATTTTAGAACTTTTAGTTATGTACTTACCATAACTTTAGATGTATAGGATCCATCTCGCCTACATTCTGTACTGATGGATTCGGAGCCGATCCTCGGCTCCGACTCGGCACGCTATACTATAGAACAAAGTCTCTTATTGGATGAGCTATCCCACATCCCAGGATGCACCACCACTGCTTCCCCAGATCTTGTTTGTCCGCACACATGCACACACACATAGACTGTTGATATAATATTGCCAGGTGTTTCAAGAGATGAAACAGTTGAACTCGGACCATCCGGTCTCTTCTGGTCTCCAAGGCAGGGGGAAGGAGGGTGGGTTATTAGGAATGTAGGCAAGATGGATCCCATACATCTAAAGTTATGGTAAGTACATAACTAAAAGATGTAATGTGATCCTATCTCGCCTACATTCTGTACTGATGGGACAGCGTCCCTAGCACCTGATTCCTGGGCTCACTGGAAAACACTCCTGAGAACTGTGGAACCGAAGGAAGCTCGCCCCCGAGATGCCACGTCCAATTTGTAATGAGAAATAAAGGTGTGAGGGGAAGACCACGTAGCCGCCGCACAAATGTCACTAATAGCTAGCTTGGAATGAAAAGCTGCCGAAGTAGCCATAGCCCTGGTAGAATGAGCTTTCACTGTAGCTGTAAGCTCTTTGTTAGAAATGAAGTAAGTATGACTGATACACAGTCTCTGATCCATTTGGCAATAGTGACTTTCGTGACGGCTTTGCCCAATTTGTCTGAAAAGGACACAAACAACTGATCTGTTTTTCGTGCTTGGTGCGTCCTATCCAAATAGAAGCGTAATTGTCTGTGGATATCCAAGGTGTGAAAGATGTATTCCACTCTGTTTGAGTACTTTGGGAAGAAAACTGGAAGTTCCAGTGATTTTTGCAGACAAAAATTAGAACAAACCTTAGGAACAAAGGATGGGTTCGGTCTGAGGAATACTCTATCCTTGTGAAAAACCAGGTATGGTGGTTTGACACATAGGGCTTGAAGTTCCGAAACTCGCCTGGCTGATGTAATTGCAACTAATAAAGCGGTCTTCCAAGAAAGAAATTTTAAGTCACAAGTTGCTGCCGGTTCAAAGGGGGAAGAGGTCAAAGCACCTAACACCACATTAAGGTCCCACGGTGGAGCGGGATGAGATATCGGGGGCCGTAGCAGCCCAGCACCTTTCATGAAGGCTTTACACAACTTGTTGCTCATCAAAGGTGGTTCTATGCTCTCGTGAAAATTGGAAATAGCCGCCAATTGAACCTTGATGGTAGAGACCGAACAACCTTGATTGAACAGAGAAGCTAAAAACTTCAGAACCTCTGACACCAGGGCTGTTATGGGGTCTAATCCCTGGAGTTGGGCCCAAATAGCATCTCCCATTTGCTGCTATACATTTTCTTAGTAGACGTCTTGTGGGCCGAGGACAAGATATGTATGACTTCCGGGTCCAAAGCATGGTTCCTGACTATGGTCGGAAGAGGAGGAGCCAAGCTGTTAACTTCAACGAGTGAAGGGACTGATGAAGCTGTCCCGACTGATGGGTCAAGAGATCCGGAACTTGGTCCAGGAACCATGGACCGTCCAGTGCATATTTCCGAAGAAAGGGAAACCAGACTTGACGAGGCCAGTATGGGGCAACTAGAATCATTCTGCTCTCCAAGCGAATCGCCTTCTGGATCACCTTGGGAAGAAGGGGAACCAGTGGAAAGGCGTATAGCAGACCGGTGGGCCAAGCTTGGACTAGGGCGTCCTTGATAATCTCCCCCGGAACTGGGGTGAGAGAGAAGAACTGTTGGCATTTTGTGTTGAGGGGGGTTGCGAAAAGGTCGCAACAAGGAGTTCCCCATCTTCTGAAAATCTGAGTTGCCACTCTGTCGTTCAGAGACCACTCGTGAGGGGAGAGAATAGTTCTGCTCAGTCTGTCGGCTATCACATTGGATCTCCCTGGAATGTGTGTTGCTACCAGAAAACGTTTGGTTGCAATCGCCCAATCCCATACCTTCATGGCCTCTCTGCAAAGGGGGTAGGATCTGGTCCCTCCCTGCTTGTTCAGGTACCAGACTACTGACATGTTGTCAGACTGAATGGCAATCATGCCCTGGGGGAGGTAACTGTGTAGTGCTTGCAGCGATAGAAGCACCGCCCTCATTTCCAGTATGTTGATGTGGAGGAGACCCTCGTCGGAGTACCACTTGCCTTGGACTGACCTGCCCAGGTAATGTCCCCCCCACCCCGTCTGGGAGGCGTCCGTAGTCAATGTGGCCACTGGAGGTGGTGGAACGAAGGGTCGCCCCTGATCCAGGTTGGAGGAAAGAAGCCACCAACGAAGGTCCTGTTTGCACGTCTCTGTGATCAGAATGTGGTGACTGAGTGGGAGATCCTGATAAGACCACTGGACTGACAGGAGCCACTGGAGAATCCTCATATGTAACCTTGCTAAGGGGACTAGGACAACGGTGGCCGACATGGAACCTAACAGTTGTAGGACCACCCTCGCTGGGGCTCGACGTTTGAGGAGCAAAGCCTGAACTTGAGACTGTAGTGTTTCTATCCTCTCTGCAGGAAGACAGACTCGCATTTGCTTTGAGTCTATCTCTGCTCCGATAAACCGAATGCGCTGAGATGGCAGCAACACAGACTTTGTCCAAATGAAGGTGATTCCTAGGGAGTTGCCTAGAGATATAGTGGCTGCTAGATTTTTCAAGAGTAGACGCCTGGAGGTGGCAGTTACGAGCCAGTCGTCTAGGTATGGAAACACCTGGAATCCTAGACTTCTCAGGTGAGCAGTCACCACCGCCAAACATTTGGTGAACACCCTGGGGGCTGTGGTGAGACCAAAGGGCAGTGCACGGAACTGGAAATGACCGTCTCCCAGGCTGAAGCGCAAGTGTCTCCTGGACACCTGATCTATCAGGATGTGATAATAGGCATCCTTGAGATCTATGGAGCACATCCAAACACCTTTCTCCAGTAGCGGGAGAATGGATTGCAAGGTGACCATCCAGAACTTGGACTTTTTCACTGATCGATTTAGCTTGCTGAGATCCAAAATGGGCCTCAAGTCCCCGGTCTTTTTTGGCACCAAAAAGAATCTTGAGTAAGTATCTAATCCGGTCTGGCCTGCGGGGACAGGTTGGATGACTCCTTTTTGAAGCAGCTTTGAAATTTCGTTGGCTGCAAGATCCCGTTGACTGGGTGGCGGGTCCAGGATTTTTCGGGATGGAGGAGGGGGTTGAGAAAAGGGGATGGTGTAACCTCCGGCGATGATTCGGAGCACCCATTGGTCCTGAGTGATACTCTCCCAGGCCTTTAGGTGCTTCGAAAAACGACCCCCGACTGGCTCCGGAGCTGCGCAGTCGGGCACTCCTTCAGGGATGCTGGAAGGTTGAGGAGCCACAAAAGGACTCGCAGTCTCCAGTGTTGCGGGGGGCCTCTGCCGCCTCTGGGACGGCGTCTTCCTGAAAAATTTCCCCCTCCTCTGCCTCTAGAAGGGGGATCGCTCTGCTGCGAAGAGTAAGGCTTTTGAGATTTACGGAACCACATTTTCCCCCCTCTTCTAGCCTTGGGATAAGGCCTGAAGGGAGTGGAAAACCGTGCCCCTACGGCAGTTAAAGTCTTACCCTCTTGTTCACAGCGAGTCAAGGTGTCCTTTACCTTGGGTCCAAACAGAGAGGACCCATCAAAGGGAGCGTCGGCAAAGGAAGACTTAAAGGCCTCCGCAAAATGACACAGGCGGAGCCAGGCTTGTCTCCGTAGAGCAACGCCTGTTCCCGCCGCTCTACTCGCCCCCTCGGCTGCATATGAAATGAGCCTCATGGACAAGTTCGATAATGATAAGGTAGCCGGCTGAGAGTTAACCATCTGGGCCAACTGCTCAGGTAAGTTACCAGAGAGGGTATCTGAAAGTTCCTTGACCAGATCCCTCTGAAGTCTGGTGAAGTGCGTCAAATAATTCAGAGACCTTAAAGTAAAGGTTGCTGAAGTAAGGGTGCGCTTCCCGTACCGATCCATGCTCCTAGACTCACTATTAGGAGGATGGACGGATGTTGAAGCCTCTGCCACATCTTGTTGGGTAGCAGATGCCACCACCAGGGCATCTACAGCCACACCTTTGGAGAGAAAATCCTTTTCAGGGGGTGCTGAGAGAAATTTGTTGGGGTGAGCTGGCACCGGTTCCACAGAATCCGGGTGTTCCCACGCCCTTCGAGAGATCAAATCCAGGAGCTCATCGAAGGGCGGAGACATCCAGGAGGAGGAGGGCTGAGCCTCGAAGGCCTTGAGGAATACCGACTCCTCAGCGGAAGGGGGTTTGGACTGCCAGTCGCCTCGTTGCTTGAGGATCTCCAAAATGTCCGCAAAGGAGACATCATCCGAGGACGACTTGGGGGACCCTTCCGCATCATCGAAGTCGGTGTCCGAGGTGAGAGACTCGTCAGGGGAGTCAACGTGCTTCCTCTTGCACTGTCTCTTCCTTGGAGGTTCCTCTGAAGACGCTTCAGAGGGACCTTCAGGAGGAGAACCCCGATGGGGGTGGCCTCAGGCCCCAGGGCTCCGCTGTCTTGAGAGAGGGGGACTACAAAGGAACCAGTCTCCGTGCCAAGGGAAGGGGCCGGTGTCAGTGGAGGTGGCCAAAGAAGATTTGGCCAAAGCACTCCTCATGGCCCTGAAGGCAGGACCCCCAGAGTCCTGGGAAGGTCCAACCCCCGAGGCCACAACAGTAGACGGCAACCCACAGCCGGCACTGAGAGGGAGGCTGGAACCGAAAACAGCTGTCGGTCCCGGCGTCACCCCAGGTCCGACAGAGGAGGTCCGTGTACCGAACTCCGACCCGAAGGCGGGGTTGGAGTAAGGAGTCGGAACCGACCCGAAACCTCCACCGGCTCCACCAGCACAGACTCCAACGGTGCGAGGCTGTTGGAGGAGGAACCAAGACAACAGGGTGGGCAACGGCTCCGAGCCGACTGGGCTGGAGCGAAACCAACTTTGGAAGACCGAGACTGAAACAGCCTTTGAAGTACCCTGTCTATGTCCTAATCTGACATTCTCGAAGACCGAGAAGAGATCGAACGAGTTCGAGTCGACTTCTCCACCGGTTCCGAAGGACTGGGGGACTGGCTCCGAATAGTCTCGATAAATATCAGTGCCGAGGGAGACTCCACAACCATTGCAATTTCCCTCTGAGCCGAAGTGGACTTCGGCGCCGAAGGGGAAGAGTCTGAGCGGGCAACTCTCATCGACTCTGAAGACGGTGGAGCCGATGAAGGTGACCCGCCTCTCGAAGCTCAAGCCTTCGGCTCCGAAGACAGAGGAGTCGAGGCTGGAGGCATCGAGGCAGACCATTCCGCCCTTGGCTCCGAAGTCCGTGGTGCCGATGGAGAAGCCTGCCGAGATTTTTTTGTAGCCGGTTCCGACGGGCTGGTCGGAGCAGACGATTTCTTCTTTTTTGAAGGTGAAGAGGAAGAAGATAAAGCCTCCTCAAAAGAAGGGGTGATAAGCCCTTTTAAAATCAATTTGTTTTTCCTCTCTTGGAGGACGCTGGAGGAAAAAGCGTGACAAACGCTACATGACTCCTGAAGATGCTTAGGGCCTAAACAATAAACGCACAGAGAGTGGTCGTCCGTGATGGACATTTTGTAACTGCATTTAGAGCATTTTTTGAATCCTGAAGGCCTGTGCTCTTTCGACATATTGAAACACAAATAACTACCACAGAAAAAAATTCTTGTACACTAACAACAACGAATAGCTTAAAGAAACTGAGGACAAGGCCCCTCTAACTCAAACAGGATCACTTGAAGAAAGACTCACACTAAAAAGCTTTCCACAAAGCACGAGGGCAAGGCCCCTCTAACTTAAACGGGATCCTTTCCCTCAAACAAAGACAAATTTACCACAAAAAACACAATCTCACAGTCACACAACAACGAATAGCTGTTAAAACAGCTTTTGGGTAGGTTAGCAAAAAATTTCTGACAGAAACTTTTTAAGTAACAAGCACTTAGCTCAGCCAAGTCTGAGACCACGTCTTTGCTGTAGAAGCGGCAAACGAGATCTGGGGAAGCAGTGGTGGTGCATCCTGGGATGTGGGATAGCTCAGCCAATAAGAGACTTCGTTCTATAGTATAGCGTGCCGAGTCGGCTCCGAACCCATCAGTACAGAATGTAGGCGAGATAGGATCACATTACATCTACACATTTAAGCCTCTTATACATAAAACAAGCAGAAAGCTACAATTCAAAATGGAAAGGGATGATGTTAAAGCAGAAGGGTAATTGAAGAAATAAAAAAGGGTGTCATTTTGGATACAGATCCTAAAGGACAATAACAGTCATGTAGAATATTATTTTCAGAGTATACCAAGAACCAAGTCAACACAGAAATGAAGAAAGGCAAATCTGCCAATACGGATGACTGCAATTAGGGGTACAGTGAATAGGCAAGAGGGGGCTGGAACTCACTGGAGGAAGCTGGTAAAGAAACCAAGGTACTGGGGACAAACAAATAGAGGGAAAGATAATGGGAAGAGGTTAAGAAGACAATTGAACCATAGGCTAGAGATTGCCTTTACTCTAATATCAAACCCTGATAGGGAATGCAAACAGAAAGAGAAAGAGGATCCTAAATGAAATATCTGCACTGGATGAGTTTTTATTTAAATCTAGAACAGAAGCTGCTGTTAACAGAGGGATAATTAGTATAGCATATAAAATATTGCATGACAATTACAGGACTCAATCAGAGTAGGTCAGAAGAGATTGGGAGGAGAGATTAGACAGAACAATTCACAAAGAAACAATGGAAGAACATATATATGGCTCGCAAATATGGAACAAAATCTAGAAAATTTAGGATTTTTGCCTGGAAGTGTTTGCATTAGTACTTTTATACCCTATGCAGTCTCAAAAAAATTTTCCTCAGGCAGCAAAGGTTGGAGGTGTAATGGAGACGAAAGAGGTACCTGGGAGCATATGTTCTTGGAGTATGGGTTGACAGACTTTACAAATTCCCTACAGAGTAGTCTGTCAGAAATACTGGGCGAGTAAATGAGTAACTAAGGAATTTTTTTTTTTTATTTAATGGGATATAGGATCTGAATTGTCTAGACATATTAAGGCCTTGTTAAGTTTTATTCTGGTGGCCGCAAAAAATTACTAGAAAATGGAAATCAAAGTCAAAATCAACCAGGCAAAACAACATACCCAACACACTAGTCATAGGTGACTCTATAGTCAGGCACACTGATGTCCCACTCACCAGGCTAAACAACAAGAAGGTCACTGTCAGGTGACTGTCGGGTGCCAGAATCCGCCCCATAACTCACCCACTCATGGCCCTCCACAACAAGTACAAATATGACTCTGTCATTGTCCATGTTGGTGTGAATGACCTGAGACGTACCTCCCTGGACTACAAGAAGAGAGACATGGAAGAGCTCTCTGATCTTGTAGCCCAGGCAAGTATGACCCTAGCCCTGAGTGGCACTCTGCCATCGCCCCAAATGATACCGCAGTACACAGACAAAATGATTGACTTCAACAATTGACTAAGCTTCTGGTGTCAATCTAAGGGGATCCAGTATCTGTCTGTTTGGGATGACATGGTCAACAGACCACGATGCTTTACCACAGATCGCCTGCACCAGTCGCCCATGGGATTCCGGATACTGGCTAGCTTTTGCTGCTCCTATAGTGCCTTTTTTAGGCAAGGTTCAAATGACAAATTCACCACCGTAACAGGAACAGGCAAGCAAAAACTGAGGGTAATGCTACTCAATACTAGAAGTCTAAATCTCAAAATGCACTCACTCAAGGCACTCCGTAAAATAGAGAACATTGATATCTGTACAGTGACTCAGACCTGGTTCAAGGCTCCAGAGAGCACCCCTGCACTACCAGGCTATAACATAAACCACACTTTTCGACCATGTAACCTGGACCGAAACACCAAAGGTGGAGGTGT
This sequence comes from Protopterus annectens, assembly GCF_019279795.1. Classification (NCBI taxonomy): domain Eukaryota; kingdom Metazoa; phylum Chordata; order Ceratodontiformes; family Protopteridae; genus Protopterus; species Protopterus annectens. Next base: position 357,274,616 of record NC_056738.1, read on the forward strand.
GTCCATATTCATTAAGGATATCCACACCTTCAGGCTAGTTGCTCGGCATAATGTATCCGAGGTTATCCAAGTGCAACTAACTCTGGGCAAAACTGCAATCCAAATTGTAGCTTGCTACAGATCTCCCACCATGCCCCAGGATTCCCACTCCTCTTTTCTTGATGTACTGGAAAATATTAGGGTTCAACCAAACACCCTAATAATGGGCAACTTCAACTACCCCACCATTAACTGGGAAAACTACTCGTGTACCAACTCCTTTGTTCTACACTTTCTGGAATTCATAAACTCCAATGCCCTGGATCAACTTATCCACACCCCCACCAGGAACAACAATATCCTAGACCTAGTCATTACCAACATGAGTGACTGGTGTTCCACACCTGAAGTCAACTCCTCGTTGGTCCAATCCGATCATAAGCTAATCACCCTTGATATCCACACATCCCGCCCCCACCCCCCATTAAGGAAACCACGGTAAAACAATTTCTCTAAAGCCATCTTCATGCTTCTTAAGATAGAAGTGGTGAACTTCATGACACCCATGCAGATGGACAATACAGTTATAACTGCTGAATCCTACACAAATGCACTCTATAAGCACTTACAAGTGCATGGATTGTGCTATCCCAAACAGAACCAAGACGCTATCCTCCAAAAAAAGGAAGCCAATCTGGTGGTCCTCTGCCATAAACAAACTGTACAACAGAAGGAAGAAACTGTTGCAAAAGAGAGTAAAATCCATGAGTGGAGCTCCCTGGTCAGCCTCAGTAAGAAGCTGAGATCCCTTATAAGATCCTCCAAAGCAAGCTAAGAAAACAAAATCGCCACTAATTCTAAGGACAACCACAAAGCATTCTATAGCTATGTCAAGAATCTCGATGGCAACACCCAGACCTGCTCTGAGTTACAGCACACAGGCATGAAAATTACAGAACCAGCTGATATTGCCAACATCCTGGCAGATAGGTACAGTGCTAACCTTAACCCCCCTCACCCCCTAAAGGGCCCATAGCTATACAGGAAGAATGCAGAGTCCCTGTAATCACAACTACGCAGGTAAAAGCTGCACTCTCTAAAGCCAAAAACACAGCATCCATGGGACCAGACAACATCCCAGGCTGCGTTTTACACGAACTTCAGAACGAACTGGCTCCCCACTTAAGAACCATGTTCAATAACAGCTTCGCATCAGGCTTTGTGCCCACTGAATGGTGCACAGCAACAGTTATCCCACTCCACAAAGGATCCTGGGAAAGTACAGTTTTGTACCTACCATAAATGTAGATGTTCAAAGATCCACATTGCTGCAGTCCTTACACTTGGGTAGTCCGCTGTCCTCGGTCGGCCCGAATATCAAAGTATAAGGCTGCCGTCGGTCAAGGCGCATTTGACTGACATCAGGACGTCAGGGTACAAATGCGCATGACCGACGTCATATCCTCAGTCTTTTCTTGCCCCAGATGTCAGAAGACCCTAAAAGAAAGGTCAAAACCAAAGACAGCAAACAACCAACCAACCACCCTTGCACTAACTATATGTACAATATATACAATATACACAATATGTACAACCCAACCCACACAACCACCTCTAACTGCAGAGGGGAAGGAGGGAGGGTAAATTGGACTGCAGCAATGTGGATCTTCGAACATCTACATTTATGGTAGGTACAAAACTGTACTATGTTCTTCATCTCACATTGCTGCAGTCCTTACACTTGGGTAGAATCCCAAAGCAGAGGTAAGGGAGGATGGCTAACTACAAGGAAGCAGGAGCTGCCAAAATGCCCTGCAAAACAGCAGTGGCAAAACCAGCCCTGGATTTAGAGTAAAGTGGCAGGTGATAATGCCTAGAGAAAGTATGCACTGAACTCCAAGTAGCTGCCTCCAAAATATCCTTGGTTGCCACTCCCCTCAAAAAAGCTGTTGAAGTGGCAGTAGCCCTAGTGGAATGAGGCCTAATCCCAGCTGGAACCTCCTTGCCATGATGGGAATAACAGAAAGCAATGCAAAACCCAATCCACTTAGAAATAGTTTGTTTTGAGACAGGCTTGCCCTGAGAACTCAAAGCAAAAGAAACAAACAACTGCTGAGACTGCCTGAACCCTTTAGTTCTGTCAAATAATAGCATAACTGCCTGTGTACATCTAAAGTGTGCAAAATCTTTTCCCCTTTATTTTGGGGATTTGCATAAAAAGTAGGCAAATTAATAGTTTGGTTTAAAGCCACACTAGAAACCACCTTAGGCATAAAGGAAGGATTAATGCGTAATGATACCCTATCCTTATGGAAAATCAAGAAAGGCTCAACCGCCATAAGGGCCTGCAATTCAGAAACCCTTCTTGCAGAGGTAATTGCCAACAAAAAGCAGTCTTCCATGATAAATATTTCAACTCAGAAGTAGCTGCAGGCTCAAAAGGTTGTAGAGTGAGTTTCTCCAACACAAATTGAGATCCCAAGCAGGAGTAGGAGCTCTTAGGGGGTCTTATATTCTTTGCCCCTCTAAGAAATTGCTTGAACAAAGGATGAGAAAACAATGGTGGGACACAATCATAGTGAGCAGAAATTGCAGCATGAACCTTAATAGAAGAGAAAGACAAACCTTTGTCCAGTAACTCAGTAAGATATTGAAGAGCCACACTCAAATTAGGCTCAGAAACATCAAAATCTTTTGCTGCACTCCAAAATAAAAATCTCTTCCATTTATCTGCATTACACTTTCCTTGTACTAGGCCTTCTAGCTTCCAAAATCACATTCCAAACTTGTTGTGGAAATTGAGACCCTCTATGGTTCAAAACAGAATATGCCAGGCTGTTAGGTGAAGAGAGTGAAGTTTGACATTCAGCAAATGGCTGTCCTCCTGTGACAACAGGTGTGGAATCGAGCAAAGGCCATGGAGGCTTCCGTACCAGACTTCTCAGTAATGGGTACCAGTGCTGTCGAGGCCAATCTGGAGCTATTAAAATCATCCTTGGCTTGTCCTGTCTGACCTTTAGAAGTACCTTTGGGAGGAGAGGCAGAGGAGGAAAGGCATACACATGAAGATTGTTCCAATTGAAAGAAAGAGCATCCACTTTCCAAGCTGTGGGATGAAACCTTTTGTGCAAAACTTTGGCAGCTGATGGTTTAGTGGAGAAGCGAACAGATCTATGTCTGGAGTTCCCCATGACACTGTCAATTTCTGAAATACATGAGGATCCAATTTCCACTCGTGGGGATCCATAATTCGTCTGCTCAACACATCTGCTAAGGAGTTCTGTGCTCCTGGCAGAAACCTTGCCTGAAGATTGAGCTGTAAACTGAGAGCAGTCTCCCACAAAATCATTGCTTGCCTGCATAGAGGATAAGAATGCGTTCCCCCTTGCTTGTTGATGTACCACATGACAGTTGTGTTGTCTGTTAGAATCAACACCTGCCCTGGAAGAAGTAAATCCTTGAAAGCTAAACTGGACTGCTAACATCTCCTTCAGGTTGATATGTAGATGTTGTAGTCTGGCAGGCCACTTGTCTTGTATCCACTTTCCATTTAGATGAGCTCCCCAAGCTTTGTCTGAGGCATCTGTCGTTAAAATCTGACTCGCCTCTGGCCGGGTCACAGAGAGTCCCTTATTTAGGTGACATTCCTGAGCCCACCACAAAAATTCCTTTTGAATGCAAGGTATTATTTGAATGACAGTGTCTAGATCCTGGCAGTGCTGTGTCCATACATTTTGAGATACCATTGCAGCTTCCTCATATGCAGTTTGGCATTAGGAAGCACCAGAATACAAGATGCCATGAACCCTAAGGCTTGAAGGACTGTCCTTGCAGTTAGCCGGACTGATGAGATAGCTGATTGAAGTAAAGGGATAGACTCTTTTGTTTGTCCGGGGTTAAAAGGCCATCTGGGATGCTGTATTCAGTCTCACACCCAGAAAGCACATGTCCTGAGAGGGTACTAGACTGGACTTTATTTAAGTTCTAGAATACCCCAGGCATCTTAGCACTGCTATCACATATTCCAAATGATGAGCTCTTCCCTTTCTTGAGCCAGAATCAGGCAGTCGTCCAAATAAGGATAAATCTGTATTCCTTTTAGCCTGAAGAAAGCTATCACTGGAGCCAGAACTTTCGTGAATACTCTGGGCAGTAGATAAGCCAAAGGGCAATGCAGAGAACTGATAGTGAGAAGTCCCAGCTCGAAAGCAGATACTTCCTGCAACTTAGTCTGATAGGAACATGAAGGTAAGCCTCCTTGAGATCCAAAGTTACCATCCAATGATCTTTGCCCAGCAGAGGTAAAAGCTGCTGTAACATCAACATTTTGAACTTGGGAATGTCCAGATAAGTGTTGAGGGTAGATAAATCCAAAATTGGTCTCCACGTGTTCCCCTTCTTTGGTACTAGGAACAGGCGAGAATAAAATCCTAGACCCACTTCTGGCATAGGGACCGGCTGTATGGCCCCTATTTGGAGTAACAGAGAAACTTGCTTGTGAGCCTCTATTCTTTGTTGAGGAGGAGCGTCTGGCATGCCTTTGAAAGGAGGCAAGGTATGGAAATAAAACCTGTAGCCGTGATGTATGATATCCAACACCCATCTGTCTTGGGTAATTAGACTCCAATTTTCTTTGAAAAGAGCCAACCTTCCTCCCAAAGGTGCTTGGCCAGGCAGAAGGCTCTGGCAGCTGAAAAGGTAGGTCATTGGGTCTGTTTACGAAAGGACTGACCCTGCCCTCACCGAAGACTGTGCAGGAGAACTCCCTGTTCTAGGCCTGAAAGAGCCCTGAGCTCTGCCCTACCACGTCTAGATCTACCCCTAGACTGGGAATCATAAGAAGGATACGTCCACCCCTTAGTAGGCCAATTTCTACTAAACTTTGGAGGCTGGACCTGCAAAAAATCTTTAACAGTCTGCATAGACTTGGCCTTGTCTTCCATTTTCTTTAAAACTGCCTCAACAGGAGGACCAAACAACACGTCAGATTGTAAAGTAGCATCTAAAATCCTTGTTTTAACATGTTCAGACAAATTTTGATCCCTTAGCCAGTCGTGCCTGCGAAGAACTGACCCAGTGGCAGCCACCCTAGACAAGGCCTGTACAGCATCAAAACCACATTGCAAAGAATGCTTACCCACCTGTTCAGAAACATGTACCAAATCCTGCAACTCTTTACAATCAATACCTACTGCCAGAGCATCAACCTTAGACTTCAATTGTGAAAGGAGATAGTTTTGGTATTTCAACATGTGAAACTGGCAATTCAAAGCCCTCATAGCAAGAGTTGAAGAAGTATAATCTTTCTTTCCCCATCTATCCAAGGCCCTAGCCTCTTTGTCTGCAGGAACCGGATTCTTTACAACAGAAGCCTTAACACCTTTAGGCCCCTGGCTAACAGTTTCTGGGTCTGCCCTAGGACTCTTAAAAGATACTTATGAGCTACAGGCACCCTGTAATACCTATCCGGCTTAACAGGAGCAGGAGGCAAAGAATCAGGATTAAGAGAAGCCTCTGAAAAAACATCTTCCACTACATCCAAAACAGGAGGTATAGCCAAAGGCCTATGCTGGAGTAAAAACAAAAATTCCCTAAGCCTTTTCCTGGAATCAGAGAAGTCCTGACCTTCCCACTTAAAATGCTCCCTCATGGAATGAAGAGTTTCTGAAAATGAAAAATCCTCAGGAGGAGAAGCAGAAGGAGTAGAATCATCCACATCAGAATCAGAATAAGGAGAGTACTCCTGCAAATCTTCAGCCGAAGACTCTGAAACATCTGAAGCCTGCTCAAAACCCCCCAGCTCAGGCTCCATCCTAGGTCTCTTATCAGGAGGGGGCATAGAACCCCTAATCAAAGTAATCAAATCTTCTGCCATTTTAAGCATATGCTTCTTGGGCACAGTTCCTGAAGAGCTAGGGGTAACACCAACTGAAGACAAACCTGGCTTGCCCTGGGAGAAGCCTTTGAAACAGAAGGAGGGCCTAGCCACCTGGGAAGGGAGGGAGTATAGTAACCTGAGAAGCCCATCAGCCTGACTTGCCTCCTGAGAGGCAACAGTTTGCAATAATAAAGTCTCACACAGGGAAAACAAAGAAACCTCCGTGGAGCCACGGCTCCACCGACACCTCTAAAGAACCGTCGGTACAGGCAGTTCTTCTAGCCTAAACTTAACTGCTTTGTCCTTGCGCTTCTTGAAGAAGCGGTCGGAGCATCCGGCGGCATTTTAAAATTGCACCGCTTCCCAAAGACTAACCTTGCACAATCCAACCTTCTCTTTATAGTGCGTTTATTAAATCTAGCACAAAGGCGACAACCAACAACGTCGTGCTCAGGCCCTAAGCAAGGAATACACAAAGTATGATAATCTCTATGGTATCTGTTTCCCACAAGAAATGCAATTATTAACTTTTCTGACATCCGGTAAATGACTGAGGCAAGAAAAACTAAAATATTCTAGCGGGTACTTAGCCAACTTTGAACTCGGTCTGAAACTTGAAATAGAAAATCTCAGAACGCCAACCGCACTTGCAATGCTGCTTCTGCATCGGGCGGCAAAAGACTGAGGATATGGCGTCGGTCATGCGCATTTGTACCCTGGCGTCTGATGTCAGTCAAATGCGCCTTGATCGACGTCAGCCTTATACTTTGATATTCGGGCCGACCGAGGACAGCGGACTACCCAAGTGTAAGGACTGCAGCAATGTGAGATGAAGAACATCTATCGACCTATTAGCCTGACGAGCCTGGTCTACAAGGCCATGGAACGTATCATCATGAAACTCAAACAAAGACATTGGTAACCTCCAAACTCTGGATCCCACCCAGTTCAGGTTTGTGAAAGGCAGATCATGCCTCCTGAACCTGATCAACTTCTTTGAGGCAGTCACCAAAGCCGTGAGGCGAGGTAAGGTGGTTCACACAGCCTATCTTGACCTCGCCAAGGCTTTCGACACCATCCCCCATTCTGGAATTATAGCTACACTCACTAAACTAGGTATAAATCCCTATGTCACACGATGGGTTACCAACTGGCTCACTGACAGAACCCACAAAGTAAAAGTTGCAGACTCCAAATCTGACCTCAAAGCAGTGACAAGTGGAGTACCACTGGGTTCCATCCTGGGACCTCTCCTGTTTGGTATCTACTTCTCTGAAGTACAGGCTAACATAGAAGGCCTCTTGCTAATGAAGTTCACAGATGACTGCAAACTAGGAGCCATAGTCAAGTCCCCAAATGATGTGAACATCCTACAGAAGGGCCTCGCTGAGACAGAAGCCTGGTGTCAGAGCCATGGCCTCAAGCTCAATGCCAAAAAGTGCAGTGTCATCCCCTTTGGTAAAAACTCTGTACCCATGAACTACCACACAGGCAGCAATCTACTTAACACCGAATGTGATAAGAAACTTGGGACCCAGGTGGACAGTAGTCCCTCCTTTGATAGTCACATCGCCACAGTAGTCAGGAAGTCCTTCTACGTGGCACACATCATAAAAGGGTTCTCATCCAGGAAAAAAGAGGTCATTGTTCCCCTCAACTCGACAGTCATTAGACTCATTATAGAGTTGTTGTTGTTTGTCTTTCGGCTTTTCCCGGTAAGGGGTCGCCACAGCGGAACTCCGGTCCGCTAGTGATTGGCAGTAGATTTTTATGAAATTCCGAGGTGCTAGCTTGATGCCCAACCTTCAACGAAGGCATGCCCATTTATGCACACGTCTTTTGAATGCTACCCAACCGAGGGGATGACATGCAGACTCCACACAGAAGGCACTCCCAAGCCCAGCCGAGAACAACGCCCCTTTTGGAATGTACCTCACAAGACATCTGCAGCAGCTGGAAAGGCCACAGAAGTACCTCACAAAGAGGATTACTGGCCTCAAACAAATGCCCTACACTGACCGCCTCAAAAAAACTCCAGCTTTACTCCGTAGCATATAGCCTACTCTGAGGTGATCTCTGCCTAACATAGAAAGCTATGTCAAACGCAGAGCTGTTGGACATACTACACCTAAAGAAATCCGAATCCCTCCGAGCTACACGGTCTAGGGACCTAAACCTTGTCACCATAATAAACAGGACATGCTGGAGGGATAGATTCCTGTCCCAGAGACTTCCCATACTCTGGAACAGGCTACCCATCTATGTCAAGCAAAGTTCTTCATTAGCACTCTTCAAGAAAAATATTGATGAGTGGATGGGAAATAGGAAATACACCCCGGGGATCACTTCTGTGTGTCTGCTCGACAGTGGCACAGGAAAATAACTTTCTTGGGTGGCGTAAGCCAGGGAACCTTATTGTCTAGGCTTATGTTGGCCTTTGGGCCGATAGCCTAGTACCTACCTATGAACCTACACTTGAAGTAGTGAATAATGTACAGAGAAAAAGGAAGTGGGATCTTTAGAAAAGGGTAAGAGTAAACGGAATAGCAAAAATGGGGTTTCTATCAGTTCGTTGAAACTTCAGCAGTTCGAACACCATATGTTCGAACTGTGAAGTTTGAAAACTGATTATTGCGAAGCCACGGAACACCAAATTATTTCCCAGGGAAAGAATTTAATTGGCCATTTCTGTGGCTTTGCTATTTTCAGCACTGTGGTGGAAAGTTATGGGTCGGGTTCAGTTAAGTGTGCGATTGTGCGGATATTAGGGTTAGGGCATGGGTTAGGGCGCGGGTGAGGTGGGTGTGCAATAATGACAGACTTTAGGGTTAGGGTGGGATTGGTGAGTTAGGGTTAGGGCGCGGGTCAGGTGAGTGTGCGATAGTGATGGACCTTAGGGTTAGGGTTTGGATTAAGGTAAGTGGATAGACAGTAGTGTATGTACAGTTTAGTGTAGGGTTAGATGTAGGATTTTAAGTGTATGTGTGTGGATTGCTGTTATTTTGGTGTACTTGTGTTGTGTGTGTGTTTCTTGGAACAGCGATTTTTTTTCCAGCTGTTCTAAGCCTTCAATGGTTTTGCACTTCGAGGTTAGCAGTTCGAACATATGGTGTTCGAACTTCTGCCATTTCACTGAAGTGATACAGACCCCAAAAATGGAAATTGCAGGAATACATGCAGAAAAAAAAATGTTTTGGAGGAGGAATGAGGTTTAAGAGAAGGCAGAAATTGAACAATTTATGTAATACTGGTATACTGAGTAGTTTATCATCTTGGCCAAGTCTTCCTAAGACTCTGACTGTATTGACCAGTCATGCAGCTAAGGTCAGATATATGTGCTATAATCTGCCAAGAATATAACAGCTGGCCAGCTTCCAAAGCTTCAGGGCACCTTCCATGCAAACATACCATCAGACAGCTCAAGATGAACGGACTAAAAGGCAAATTTGGGCATCAAGCTGTACAGAGCTTTCCTGTAAAAAAAAAAAAAGAGAGGGAGGCTGAGTCCTACACATAACCACACCCTGACATAAACACAAAAAAAACAGTGGGGAAGAGCAGCTATTATAGCTGTGATCATTTGAATATAGAAAAGTTGTGTAAAATCTTACCATAACCACAGAGTCCTTCTCTTCCATGTTGCAGTATTCTACATGTGGGTTTACTCCTCTTGCTTTATGTACGTTCGGCCAGTATGCAAAAGTGTTCAGTCCCCCTGTGGTGCGTAGGACATCTGATGTGGCTGTAGGAACGTGGGCCATAAAAGTGGTGTCTGCATGCACCAGCCCTCAGAACTGAAAACCCCAGTTGAAGCCAGTCCTGGGCCATCAGGAAGGGAAAAGCAATGTAACAGGAGGAGGAGGAGGGTGGGAAGGAACACTGCAACATGGAAGAGAAGGACATCTATGGTTATGGTAAGAGTTTAAACAACCTAGGGTAATTGAAGAAATAAGAAAAGGGTGTAATTTTGGATACAGATCCTAAAGGAGAATAACAGTCATGTAGAATATTATTTTCAGAGTATACCAAGAACCAAGTCAACACAGAAATGAAGAAAGGCAAATCTGCCAATACGGATGACTGCAATTAGGGGTACAGTGAATAGGCAAGAGGGGGCTGGAACTCACTGGAGGAAGCTGGTAAAGAAACCAAGGTACTGGGGACAAACAAATAGAGGGAAAGATAATGGGAAGAGGTTAAGAAGACAACTGACCCGCAGGCTAGAGATTGCCTTTACTCTGATATCAGTCCCTGATAGGGAATGCAAACAGAAAGAGATAGGGGATCCTAAATGAAATATCTGCACTGGATGAGTTTTTATTTAAATCTAGAACAGAAGCTGCTGTTAACAGAGGGATACTTAGTACAGCATATAAAATATTGCATGACAATTACAGGACTCAGAGTAGGTCAGAAGAGATTGGGAGGAGAGATTAGACAGAACAATTCACAAAGAAACAATGGAAGGACATATATATGGCTCGCAAATATGGAAGAAAATCTAGAAAATTTAGGATTTTTGCCTGGAAGTGTTTGCATTAGTACTTTTACACCTATGCAGTCTCAAAAAAATTGTCCTCAGGCAGCAAAGGTTGGAGGTGTAATGGAGAAGAAAGCGGTACCTGGGAGCATATGTTCTTGGAGTACGGGTTGACAGACTTTACAAATTCCCTACAGAGTAGTCTGTCAGAAATACTGGGTGAGTAAATGAGTAACTAAGGAATTTTTTTTTTTTATTTAATGGGATACAGGATCTGAATTGCCTAGACATAGTAAGGCCTTGTTAAGTTTTATTCTGGTGGCCGCAAAAAATTACTAGAAAATGGAAATCAAAGTCAAAATCAACCAGGCAAAACAACATACCCAACACACTAGTCATAGGTGACTCTATAGTCAGGCACACTGATGTCCCACTCACCAGGCTAAACAACGAGAAGGTCACTGTCAGCTGTCTGTCGGGTGCCAGGATCCGCCCCACAACCCACCCACTCATGGCCCTCCACAACAAGTACAAATATGACTCTGTCATTGTCCATGCTGGTGTGAATGACCTGAGACGTACCTCCCTGGACTACAAGGAGAGAGACATGGAAGAGCTCTCTGATCTTGTAGCCCAGGCAAGTATGACCCGAGCTCTGAGTGGCATTCTGCCATCGCCCTGAATGATACCGCAGTACAAAGACAAAATGATTGACTTCAACAATTGACTAAGCTTCCGGTGTCAATCTAAGGGGATCCAGTATCTGTCTGTTTGGGATGACATGGTCGACAGACCACGATGCTTTGCCACAGATCGCCTGCACCAGTCGCCCCTGGGATTCTGGATACTGGCTAAGGCTTTTGCTGCTCCTATAGTGCCTTTTTTAGGCAAGGTTCAAATAACAAATTCACCACCGTAACAGGAACAGGCAAGCAAAAAATGAGGGTAATGCTACTCAATACTAGAAGTCTAAATCTCAAAATGCACTCACTCGAGGCACTCCGTAAAATAGAGAACATTGATATCTGTGCAGTGACTCAGACCTGGTTCAAGGCTCCAGAGAGCAGCCCTGCACTACCAGGCTATAACATAAACCACACTTTTCGACCATGTAACCTGGACCGAAACACCAAAGGCGGAGGTGTGTCCATATTCATTAAGGATATCCACACCTTCAGGCTAGTTGCTCGGCATAATGTATCCGAGGTTATCCAAGTGCAACTAACTCTGGGCAAAACTGCAATCCAAATTGTAGCTTGCTACAGATCCCCCACCATGCCCCAGGATTCCCACTCCTCTTTTCTTGATGTACTGGAAAATATTAGGGTTCAACCAAACACCCTAATAATGGGCGAGTTCAACTACCCCACCATTAACTGGGAAAACTACTCGTGTACCAACTCCTTAGTTCTACACTTTCTGGAATTCATAAACTCCAGTGCCCTGGATCACCTTATCCACACCCCCACCAGGGGCAACAATATCCTAGACCTAGTCATTACCAACATGAGTGACTGGTGTTCCACACCTGAAGTCAACTCCTCGTTGGTCCAATCCGACCATAAGCTAATCACCCTTGATATCCACATCCCGCCCCCACCCCCCATTAAGGAAACCACGGTAAAAAAATTTCTCCAAAGCCATCTTCATGCTTCTTAAGATAGAAGTGGTGAACTTCATGACACCCATGCAGATGGACAATACAGTTATAACTGCTGAATCCTACACAAATGCACTCTATAAGCACTTACATAAGTGCATGGATCGTGCTATCCCAAACAGAACCAAGACGCTATCCTCCAAAAAAAAAGGAAGCCAATCTGGTGGTCCCCTGCCATAAACAAACTGTACAACAGAAGGAAGAAACTGTTGCAAAAGAGAGTAAAATCCCATGAGTGGAGGAGCTCCCTGGTCAGCCTCAGTAAGAAGCTGAGATCCCTTATAAGATCCTCCAAAGCAAGCTACGAAAACAAAATCGCCACTAATTCTAAGGACAACCAAAAAGCATTCTATAGCTATGTCAAGAATCTCGATGGTAACACCCAGATCTGCTCTGAGTTACAGCACAAAGGCATGAAAATTACAGAACCAACTGATATTGCCAACATCCTGGCAGACAGGTACAGTGCTAACCCTACCCCCCCTCACCCCCTAAAGGGCCCATATCTATACAGGAAGAATGCAGAGTCCCTGTAATCACAACTACGCAGGTAAAAGCTGCACTCTCTAAAGCCAAAAACACAGCATCCATGGGACCAGACAACATCCCAGGCTGCGTTTTACACGAACTTCAGAACGAACTGGCTCCCCACTTAAGAACCATGTTCAATAACAGCTTCACATCAGGCTTTGTGCCCACTGAATGGCGCACAGCAACAGTTATCCCACTCCACAAAGGATCCTGGGAACTATCGACCTATTAGCCTGACGAGCCTGGTCTACAAGGCCATGGAACGTATCATCATGAAACTCAAAGACATTGGTAACCTCCAAACTCTGGATCCCACCCAGTTCAGGTTTGTGAAAGGCAGATCATGCCTCCTGAACCTGATCAACTTCTTTGAGGCAGTCACCAAAGCCGTAGATGAGGGTAAGGTGGTTCACACAACCTATCTTGACCTCGCCAAGGCTTTCAACACCATCCCCCATTCTGGAATTATAGCTACACTCACTAAACTAGGTATAAATCCCTATGTCACACAATGGGTTACCAACTGGCTCACTGACAGAACCCACACTGTAAAAGTTGCAGACTCCAAATCTGACCTCAAAGCAGTGACAAGTGCAGTACCACTGGGTTCCGTCCTGGGACCTCTCCTGTTTGGTATCTACTTCTCTGAAGTACAGGCTAACACAGAAGGCCTCTTGCTAATGAAGTTAACAGATGACTGTAAACTAGGAGCCATAGTCAAGTCCCCAAATGATGTGAACATCCTAGAGAAGGGCCTCGCTGAGACAGAAGCCTGGTGTCAGAGCCATGGCCTCAAGCTCAATGCCAAAAAGTGCAGTGTCATCCCCTTTGGTAAAAACTCTGTACCCATGAACTATCACATAGGCAGCAATCTACTTAACACCGAATATGTGATAAGAAACTTGGGACCCAGGTGGACAGTAGTCTCTCCTTTGATAGTTACATCGTCACAGTAGTCAGGAAGTCCTTCTACGTGGCACACCTCATCATAAAAGGGTTCTCATCCAGGAAAAAAAGAGGTCATTGTTCCCCTCAACTCAACAGTCATTAGACTCATTATAGAGTTGTTGTTGTTTGTCTTTCGGCTTTTCCCGGTAAGGGGCCGCCACAGCGGAACTCCGGTCCGCTAATGATTGGCAGTAGATTTTTATGAAATGCCGAGGTGCTAGCTCGACGCCCAACCTTCAACGAAGGCACGCCCATTTACACACACGTCTTTTGAACGCTACCCAACCGAGGGGAGGACATGCAGACTCCACACAGAAGGCACTCTCAAGCCCAGACGAGAATCGAACGGGAGAACCTCTTGCTGTGAGGTAACAACGCTACCACCACGGCACCGACCCATTACAGAGTACAACGCCCCTTTTGGAATGTACCTCACAAGACATCTGCAGCAGCTGGAAAGGCCACAGAAGTACCTCACAAAGAGGATTACTGGCCTCAAACAAATGCCCTACACTGACCGCCTCAAAAAAAACTCCAGCTTTACTCCGTAGCATATCGCCTACTCTGAGGTGATCTCTGCCTAACATAGAAAGCGATGTCAAACGCAGAGCTGTTGGACATGCTACACCTAAAGAAATCCGAATCCCTCCGAGCTACACGGTCTAGGGACCTAAACCTTGTCACCACAATAAACAGGACATGCTGGTGGGATAGATTCCTGTCCCAGAGACTTCCCATACTCTGGAACAGGCTACCCATCTATGTCAAGCAAAGTTCTTCATTACCACTCTTCCAGAAAAATCTTGATGAGTGGATGGGAAATAGGAAATACACCCTGGGGATCACTTCTGTGTCTCTGCTCGACAGTGGCACAGGAAAATAACTTTCTTGGGTGGTGTAAGCCAGGGAACCTTGTTGTCTAGGCTTATGTAGGCCCTTGGGCAGATAGCCTAGTACCTACCTATGAACCTAAACTTGAAGTAGTGAATAATGTACAGAGAAAAAGAAAGTGGGATCTTTAGAAAAGGGTAAGAGTAAATTGAATAGCAAAAATGGGGTTTCTATCAGTTCGTTGAAACTTCAGCAGTTCGAACACCATATGTTCGAATTGTGAAGTTCGAAAACTGATTATTGCGAAGCCACGGAACACCGAATTATTTCCCAGGGAAAGAATTTGATTGGCCATTTCTGTGGCTTTGCCATTTTCAGCACTGTGGTGGAAAGTTACGGGTCGGGTTCAGTTAAGTGTGCGATTGTGCGGACGTTAGGTTTAGGGCATGGGTTAGGGCACGGGTGAGGTGGGTGTGCGATAGTGACAGACTTTAGGGTTAGGGTGGGATAGGTGAGTTAGGGTTAGGGCGCGGGTCAGGTGAGTGTGCGATAGTGATGGACCTTAGGGTTAGGGTTTGGATTAAGGTAAGTGGATAGACAGTAGTGTATGTACAGTTTTAGTGTAGGGTTAGATGTAGGATTTTAAGTGTATGTGTGTGGATTGCTGTTTTTTTGGTGTGCTTGTGTTGTGTGTGTGTTTCTTGGAACAGCGATTTTTTTCCAGCTGTTCTAAGCCTTCAATGGTTTTGCACTTCGAGGTTAGCAGTTCGAACATATGTTGTTCGAACTTCTGCCGTTTCACTGAAGTGATACAGACCCCAAAAATGGAAATTGCAGGAATACATGCAGAAAAAAATGTTTTGGAGGAGGAATGAGGTTTAAGAGAAGGCAGAAATTGAACAATTTATGTAATACTGGTATACTGAGTAGTTTAACATCTTGGCCAAGTCTTCCTAAGACTCTGACTGTATTGACCAGTCATGCAGCTAAGGTCAGATATATGTGCTACAATCTGCCAAGAATATAACAGCTGGCCAGCTTCCAAAGCTTCAGGGCACCTTCCATGCAAACATACCATCAGACAGCTCAAGATGAACTGACTAAAAGGCAAATTTGGGCATCAAGCTGTACAGAGCTTTCCTGTAAAAAAAAGAGAGGGAGGCTGAATCCTAAACATAACCACACCCTGACAAACAACACAAAAAAAAACAGTGGGGAAGAGCAGCTATTATAGCTGTGATCATTTGAATATAGAAAAGTTGTGTAAAATCTTACCATAACCACAGAGTCCTTCTCTTCCATGTTGCAGTATTCTACATGTGGGTTTACTCCTCTTGCTTTATGTACGTTCGGCCAGTATGCAAAAGTGTTCAGTCCCCCTGTGGTGCGTAGGACATCTGATGTGGCTGTAGGAACGTGGGCCATAAAAGTGGTGTCTGCATGCACCAGCCCTTAGAACTGAAAACCCCAGTTGAAGCCAGTCCTAGGAAAAGCAATGCCAGTCCTGGGCCATCAGGAAGGGAAAAGCAATGTAACAGGAGGAGAAGAAGGGTGGGAAGGAACACTGCAACATGGAAGAGAAGGACATCTATGGTTATGGTAAGAGTTTAAACAACCTTTCTCTGTCCTTCTATTTCAGTGTTGCAGTATTCTTTATGTGAGTGAGTGCCAAAGCTCTCTGTGAGTGGGGAAGAGGTCTAGAAGCGGTTTCCAGGAATCTGTGAAGGACAGCCCTGGTAAACCCCGCCCTAGCTCTAGAAATATGTTCTAATTTGTAATGCTTGGTGAAGGCATGTACTGATGAACAAGTGGCTGCTTCCAGAACAAAAGAGGTATCCAGGCCTTTGAAGAAGACTCCTGAGGAGGCCATAGCCCTGGTGGAGTGTGCCTTGACAGTGCCTTGCAATGATTTTCCATGGTATTGGTAGCAGAAGGTGATGGCTTTGGAAATCCATACTGAGATAGTCTGTTTGGTTACTGCCTTTCCCAAGGCTCTGGGATGAAAGGAGACAAAAAGTTGGTCCACCTGTTTGATAGACCTGGTTTTATGCAGGTAACACCTGAGTTGTCTATGAACATCCAGGGAGTGAAGTACTCTCTAACTGTACCCGTGTGGGTTAGGGAAAAACGTAGGTAGATGGATGGCCTGATTCAGGGACAGGTCATTCACCACCTTGGGCATGAAGGAAGAGTTAGTTTTAAGAATAACCCTGTTATTGTGGAAAACTAGGAAAGGTGTAATGGCCATAAGGGCTTGTAGCTCTGAGACCCTTCTGGTTGATGTTGAGGCCAAAAGTAGTACAATTTTTCATGCAGAATTTTTTTTTAGAGTGGCTTTGTCTGCTGGCTCAAATTTAAGCTTTTCCAAAACATAGTTAAGGTCCCGTGGTGGAGGGGATGGTTTTCTGGGAGGCGTTAGGTGGAGTACCCCTTTGAGAAAAAGCTTACCAAAGAGTCTGGATGCTAAAGAGGGGTCTACAGCAAGGCATGCTGAAATTGAGGACAAGCTTTAATGGAAGAATAAGCCAAGCCTGACTGCAATAGCTCAAACAGGTAAGACAGCACTAAAGGAGTCTTGCTTGCAAGCAGGTCCAACCACCTATTTTGACACCATATAGTGAACCTTTTCAAAAGATAGGATTTTCTGGTATTTGGTTTCCTGGCCTCCTGCAATACATTTGGCATGTCCTCATCATAAAGGTGTCTGAATGGGATCAGAATCCTATCAGCCACAGGATGAGTTGAAGTAGCTGCCACTGTGGGTGTATCTGAGATCCCTTGTGTTGTGCGAGAAGGTCCACTCTGAGGGGTAACTTGTGGTGACTGCCTTTGGACAGTTGTAAAAGTAGGGAGAACCAGTGCTGTCTTGGCCAGTGGGGGGGGGGGGGGTCACCAACAAGATATTTGGTCTGCCCTGCTGAATTTTCAGCAGGACCTTCTGAATTTGAGGGAAGGGGGAATGCATATAGAAATTTCCCCTTCTATGAAATTGAGAAGGCATCTGTTGCCAGTGCCTGTGGGTCTGGTATCCTGGTGCAAAAACCAGGAAGTTGCCTGTTGATTGAGGAGGCAAACTGGTCTACTTGAGGAATACCCCACCGGTGGACCAAGTCCAGGAAGACATCCCTGTGAAACATCCATTTGTGGTTGTTTGTGATGGTTCTGCTGAGATAATCTGCCTGGGAGTTGAGAAGAGAGGGAATGAAGACCGCCTACAGATTAACTCCCTGTGAGGTGGCCAGTTCCCATACTAGAAGAGCTAGTCTGCAAAGGAGGTATGACCTGGTCCCTTCCTGTTTGTTGAAATACTACAGAACCGTGGTGTTGTCTGTGAAGATCTTCAGGGGACCCTGATGGAGACAGGGTAGGAAGGGTTAAAGAGCCAGAAGAATTGCCCTCAAGACTGATGTGTTCTCATTTGTGTGGCTCTGGCCACAGGCCCTGCACTATTTGATGGCCCAGAGTTGCTCTCCAGTCCAAATATGAGGCATCTGTATGCATGACCTGTGTGGACAGGGGTGTTTGGAGGGGAAGACCTGGGTTGCTGGTCACTTGTGCCAGCCACCACTGGGTTAATAGTTTGAGGCAGGGGATGAGTGGGATCATGTACTCCAGAGGGTGGAAGTGTTGGGTCCAGACTGACCGGAGATACCACTGTAGCTTTCTCATATGCAGTCTTGCAACTGGTAGCATAGGGACAGTGGCTGCCATGTAGCCCAGGAGCCTGAGGTACTGCCTTGCTGTCAATTCTGTGTCTTGGAGGACCAGAAGCAGATGTTCTCTCAAGGTTTTCACTTTTTTTTTGGGGGGGGGGGGCTTTCATGAGGTCTGAAAATTCTGCACCCAAGAAAGATGATGTCTTGATTGGGTTCCAGGTGGGATTTTGGGGAATTTATCTGGAATCCCTGAGACTGTAAGAGGGACACTACAAAGTGAATGTGTAGGAGGAGGGTCTCTTTGTTGCCTGCCTGAATTAGCAGGTCATCCAGGTAAGGGAATATGTGTATTCCCTTTATCCTGCAATAAGCAATCACTGAAGCCAAGCATTTGGTGAAAGCCCTGGGTGCAGTAGAAAGCCCAAATGCCAAGGCAGAAAACTGAGAATGGCCCACAAAGAACTTCAGGTATTTCCTGTGTGTGGGTCTTGTGCAGATGCGAAGGTAAGCATCCTTTATATCTAGGGTAGCCATGAACCTTTGGGGCAGGAGGAGGGGGAAGAGGGTAGGAAGAATCAACATCCTGAAAGTTGGGACCTGTAAAAATAGATTGAGATGGGACAGGTCTAAAATAGGCCTCCAAGGTCTGTCCCTTCAGGGGACCAGAAAAATTCTGGAGTACAAACCTCTTCCTTTTCCTTTTATAGGCACTGGCTCGATAGTGCCCTGAGCCAGCAGAGCTTGCAACACAGGTTGCAGGAGGTACAGCTGTTGTGATGGAGGCTGTGGGATGCCTTTCCTTTTTGGTGGGTTGAGCCAGGATATGAAATAACCTTTGTGAAGGATTGTCAGGACCCATTTGTCTGATGTGATGAGAGTCCACACAGGGAGGCAGTGAGACAGACGGACTGACAAAGTTAGAGAGGGAGGGGGTGGAGGAGGCAAGGTTGGCAGGTAGTCAAATGTTACCTGCCCTATCTGGAAAGGGTGGCCTCTGGCTAGAGGAGGGAGAGGCTCTAGCTGGAGGGGGTTGTTTCCTTGTAGGCTTTCTATGCCTTGTGGAAGCAGCAGAACGGGAGTGCTTTCTTATGAACTGTGTTACGGCTGGGTAGTTTCTTTGAAACTTTGGCATTGGAGATACCCAGCAGGTGTTTTAGGTCCTACATTTCTTTACCCTTCTGCTGAAGTGACTTCAGCCACTTTAGCTCCAAACAATGCTGTTCTGTCCAGAGGGGCATCAATAAGCTTTGACCTAAAGTCCTCAGGAAGTGGTTGCAAGCATAACCATGAGTATCTCTCTAATGCAGACGCTGATGCTGCACACCTAGTAGAGGTTTCTTCAGCATTGTAACTGCACTTGATTGAGTGTAGAGATGGAGATAGTGGCTGGATCTGCAGGAGTGCACTTAAGGAGGTACTTGGCAGTATCGGGAACTTTATAAAGTCTATTCGACCTGCGAGGGGGCAGGAGGTTGAGTCTGCATTTAAAGATGCTAAGGAGAAGGCATCTAGGAAAGCAGGCAAGATTGGGGGTATGGCAGACGGGCTTGGGTAATCCATCTGAATGAGGTCATGTCATCATTTTTGGACCTCAGTCATTTCACAGGCTTCTCACTTGAAATAGTCTTTCATTTTAGAAATGGTTTCAGAAAAGGTTAAATCTTCAGCTAGGGAGTCAGGATCGACAGATTCCTCCTCTGGGGAACCATACTCCAAGGGGAAGAGATTTGTGATGAATATGATAGTGATTCTTCAGAGGAAAAAACAGATATATTTTCCTCTTCCCTAACAGCAGGGTCTGCGGTTTGAGGCCTAGGGCTCAACAGAGGAGAAGGAGGGATGTTAGCAGTCTCTGCAGAAGAAGGCCGTGCAGCCATAAAGGCATTGAATAAACTTTGACTGAAAGCCTGCCAGTCAGGCATGCTTTCAGAAGGGGAAGAGAGGTTCTTTCTTTTTAAGGAGCCTAGCTGGCGTCTGAAGGTTAGCTTCTGTAAACAGTAAAGGACTGGAGGGATCCGACAGACCTATGGAAATCACTAGTCCCCACCCCCTCCGGTGTAGGAGATCGATGTCGGTAAAGCCTCTATGGTCATCTACTCGGAATTGTGGAGCTTCCGTGGAGGTAGCCACTATATCCTAAATGGCAGAACCCGATTCCTCTACCAGGCTGATGCTGGCCACAGGCTGTGGGTCAGGAGGAAGAGGCGCAGCGGTAGGGTCTTGGCCTTCTTTTTCCATGGTTCCGAAGGCATGTCGGATGAGGCCTCCACCCCTAATGTAATCTGCTTTAACCTCTGATTTTCTAGGCATAACTTTAAAGCATGCAAATGACTACACAAGGTTTTGGGCACAAATGCCTGGCAAACAGAGCAGGCCTTGTGGTCCTGCGACCGACCCAAGCAGAAAAGGCACTGGTTGTGTGCATCCTTATGAGGAATTTGCTGTCCACACCTACACTTGTCTTTTCTGGATGATGTGAACAGGCAATATATACTAAGAATAGGACTGAAAGTTTCCCCAGCAGGGTACTTATCTGATTTCTCGAATGCGACAACAGCGAGAGCCGGAACACTTGGCGTACGACTGATGGCTGAGAGGTTCTGAGGGCTGGTGCATGCAAATGTCACTTTTATGGCCGGTGTTCTTACAGCCACGTCAGACGTCCTACACACCACAGAGGGACTGAAAAAGTACAGTTGTGTACACTTACCATAAATGTAGATGTGCAAGTGTATTCACTGTTGCAGTCATTACATTTGGGTAATCTGCTGGCAGGTTGCCTTCAGTCGGCCTGAATAACAAAGTCTTGGGTCCTGCGTCGGTTGCTGTCTCCTCTTCCATGATGTCAGGTCGTCGAGGGTATAAAAAATGCAGCCAATGCCATTTTATTCAGTTTTTCTTGCTCCAGATGTCAGGTGCCCCCCAAATGGGGAGCAAATATATATATATATATATATATATATATATATATATATATA
This sequence comes from Protopterus annectens, assembly GCF_019279795.1. Taxonomy (NCBI): domain Eukaryota; kingdom Metazoa; phylum Chordata; order Ceratodontiformes; family Protopteridae; genus Protopterus; species Protopterus annectens. The sequence continues at coordinate 357,295,557 of NC_056738.1, forward strand.
TATATATAAATATAAATATATATATAAATAAACAGAAATATATGTAAATGCACTTTTACTAACATAAACTTTACCTTCATCTAACAGCAAATACACCACAAAGGCTTTAGTATATAGTGAAGGAAAGAAAAGGTATAGAAAAGGGGGATGGCGGGTGGGTAACCCAGACTGCAACAGTGAATACACTCGAACATCAAGTGTACACAACTGTACTATGTTCTTCGTGTTTCACTGTTGCAGTCATTACATTTGGGTAGAATCCCAAAGCTGTGGATGGGAGGATGGAGCTAAACAGCATTAGGAGCGGCTATAAGCTAGATTTGGAGAAGAGAGGCAAATGATAATGCTTTGTGAAGGTATGAACAGAGCTCCAAGTAGCAGCGTCTGAAATGTCTTTGGTTGGAACCTCTCTGAGAAAAGCTGCTGAGGTAGAGGCAGCCCTGGTGGAATGAGATCTGATCCCCTTGGGCACAGGTTTACCATGGTGCAGGTAGCAGAAACGAATGCAGTGGCTTATCCACTTAGAAATAGTCTGCTTTGATATAGCTTTCCCTCTGACCCTGCAGCAAATGCTACCAGTAGTTGCTCAGACTTTCTTAGAGAGTTGGTCCTGTTTAAGTAGAATGTTAGTTGTCTGTGTACGTCCAAAGAATGCAGAATCCGCTCCCCCTTGTTCTGCGGATTTGGGTAAAAAGTTGGCAGGTGAATTGCCTGGTTAAGAGCTACACTGGATACCACCTTAGGCATAAAAGAAGGATTGGTACTGAGGGACACCCTGTCCGTTTAAAATGTAATAAAGGGCTCCACAGCCATGACAGCCTGTAGTTCTGAAACCCTTCTTGCTGAAGTGACTGCCAAGAGAAAAGCTGTTTTCCAAGATAGAAATTTTATATCCGCAGTAGCTGCTGGTTCAAAAGGAGGCAGGGTGAGTTTTTCCAGCACAAAATTGAGGTCCCAAGCAGGAGTTGGTGATCTTCTGGGAGGCCTTAAATTTTTGGCCCCTCTAAGATACTGTTTAAGCAGAGGATGAGAAAAGAGGGAAGGCTTTGTGTTGTAATGAGCAGAGATGGCAGAGGCATGAATTTTTTTTGAAGAAAAAGATGGGCCCTTGTCAAGCATCTCAGTCAAATATTGTAAAATCTGAGGAATATTGGGCTTTGTTGTGTCTGTTCCTTGTGCTTGGTTCCAAGCACAGAATCTCTTCCATTTATCAGCATAAATTTTCTAGTACTAGGCCTTCTGGCTTCCAAAATTACATCCATCACAGATTTACTGAGAGGTGTTGTTTGAATAATTAAATGATCAGCCATGCTGCAAGGTTCAGAGTTTGGAGCAGAGTGTGCAGAATTTGATTGTTCTGCTGACACAGCAGATGAGGTATTTGAGGCAAGTACCAAGGGGGAAGTTGAGAACCCGCAGTAGTGGTGCTGCGGTAGCGTTGTCACCTCACAGCAAGACGTTGTCGTGTTCGATTCTCAGCTAGAGCATCTTCTGTGTGGAGACATGCGTGAATGGGCATGCCTTCGTTGAAGGTTGTGCTTCAGGGCTGGTAACTCGGCACGTAAAAATCCACTACCAAACATTAGCGGACCGGAGTTTCGCTGTGGCGACCCTTAACTGGGATAAGCCGAAAGAAGACAGACAGACAGACCAAGGGGGAAGTTGAGACATATTCCTTAGAAGTGGGTACCAGTGTTGTAGAGGCCAGTCTGGAGCAACTACGATAATTTTTGTTTTTTCCTGTCTGACTTTTAGTAAGATCTTGGAGAGAAGAGGCAGAGGGGGAAAGGCATAGAGTGATAGGTTTTTCCAACTGAAGGATAGGGCATCCACTTTCCATGCTTTTTTGTGATGAATTCTTGTGCAGAATTTGTCCAGCTGATAATTTTGGAGAGAGGCAAATAGATCTATGTCTGGGCTCCCCCATTTCTGTGTTAACTTGCTGAAGATTTGTGGATCCAGTTTCCATTTGTGTGGGTCCATAAGATTTCTGCTTAGGTCTGCCAGAGTACTTTGTTTTCCTGACAGGAATTGAGCTTGAAGATGTATTTGGCAAGTCAAAGCTGTGTTCCACAATGCCATGGCTAGTCTGCAAAGGGTGTAGGAATGTGTACCCCCCCTGCTTGTTTATGTGCCACATAACTGTGGTGTTGTCCGTCTTTATCAGTAGTTGTGCTGGATGAACTAAGTCCTTGAAGGCTGTCAGAGCATTCTGAACAGCTAGCATCTCTTTCTGGTTGATATGCAGATGAATTTGATTTGGGCTCCATTTGCCCTGAATGTATCTCCCCGCCAGGTGGGCCCCCCAAGCATAGTCTGATTTGTCTGTAGTTAGGGTTTGGGTGGCAGGGGGTAGAGTGAATGACAGTCCCTTGTTTTGGTGACATGTCTCCGCCCACCAAAGAAACTCTTGTAGGCAGGGAATGACAGGAATCATTGTTTCCAGACTGCGACAATGTTGGCTCCATAAACTTTTTAGGTACCATTGAAGTTTCCTCATATGCAGTCTTGCATATGGAATTAGTAGAATGCAGGATGCCATGAACCCCAAGGCCTGCAGAATTTGTCTTGCAGATAGCTGTATTTTTGTGGCCACTTGTTTGAAGTATGTCATCAATTGAATTTGTTTGTCTGGTGTGAGGTAAGCCATCTGGGCAGTTGTATTCAAGCTTGCACCCAGGAATGTAATCATTTGAGAGGGTACCAGTTGCGATTTCTTTTCATTTATGGTGTACCTTAGGAACGTTAGAAGCCTTTTTACAAATGCTAGATGCTGTAGAAGAGTGTCCTTGTTTTCTGCCTGAATTAGCCAATCGTCTAGATAAGGATAAATTTGAATGTTTCTTTGTCTGCAAAATGTAATTACTGGTGCCAGACACTTTGTGAAGACCCTGGGCACAGTAGATAAGCCAAAGGGCAGTGCAGAGAAATGGTAACGCAAATAGCCTGCTTTGAAGCAGAGGTATCTTCTGCAAGATTCCATGATTGGGATATGCAGGTAAGCCTCTTTTAAGTCTAGAGTTACCAACCAGGCATCCTTGCCCAGCATAGGCAGTAACTGCTGTAGAGTCAGCATCTTGAACTTTGGAATATCCAGGAAAGTATTTAGAATGGATAAGTCCAGAATTGGATGCCATGATTTGTTTTTTCTGGGTACCAGGAAAAGTCTTGAATAAAAACCTTGTCCTTTTTCCTTTTCTGGTACTGGTTGTATAGCCCCCATATACATGAGGGACATAACTTGTTTCTGGGCCTCTGTCCACTGATTTGGAGGCAGATCTGGCCATCAGTTTGGAATTGGCAACGTGTGGAAATGAAATCTGTATCCCTGGGATACCATATTTAAAACCCACTTGTCCTGGGTAACTAGATGCCAGTTTTGTGCATGAAGTGTTAGTTTTCCCCCCAAAGGGGCTGCCAAAAGATAAGTGTTTGGAAATGGCAGAGGAAAGTCATTGAGACTGTTTACCGTAGAGGGGGGCCTTGCTACTTCCAGATTTGGAGGTGGAGGTGGAGGCACCCCATTGTTTTGTTCTGTAAGTTACGCGTGACTGAAACCGGGAGCCTTTGGAGTGTCTGGGTTTGACCTGACCGGCTCTGTTGGGTACTGGAAAGGACCAATTCTTAGTAGGCCAGTGCCTACTGAAGCTGGGTGGCTGCACTTGTAGCAAATCTTTTACAATTTGCATAGATTAAGCTTTGTCTTCCATCTTTTTCAAAACTTCTTCTGCCTTATTACCAAATAGACTGTCCTGTTGTAAAGGAGCATCCAACAATTTTGCTTTAACATGATCAGGCAGATTTTGCTCCTTGAGCCAAGCATGCCTTCTTATCACAGATCCAGTTATGGCGACCCTGCAAGAGGCCTCCAAGGAATCAAAACCACATTGCAAAGTATGCTTTCCAACTTGTTCAGCTGAATGCAATAAATCCTGTAACTCTATTTTCCACACAGTCAGAAATCAACATAATTTTCTGTTTCAGTAAGCCCATGACATGCTGTTGATATTTAAGCATATGAAATTGACAGTTTAAAGCCCTGATTGCCAGGGTTGCAGACGTGTAAACCTTCTTACCCCATCTATCCAGCGCCCTGGAGTCTCTATCAGAAGGGGTAGGATTTTTAGCAGTAGAAGCCTTAACACCCTTGGGACCCTGAGAAATTGTTTCAGGGTCAGCAGTAGGGTTTTTAAAAAGAAACTTGTGGGAGTCAGGAACCCTGTAATATCTGTCTGGTTTACTAGGAGCAGGAGGCAGGGAATCAGGAGCCATGCTGGATTCTGAGAAAACATCATCAACAATGTCTAAAACAGGAGGTATAGCCAAAGGCCTATGGTGAGAAAGAAGGAGGAAATCCCTATACCTCTTTTTGGATTCTGAAAAATCCTGACTCTCCCAATGAAAATGTTCCCGTAAGGTATGCAAAGTTTCTCCAAAAGAAAAATTCTCAGGAGGAAAAGCAGAAGGGATGGATTCTTCTGCATCAGAGTCCTCATAAGGTGGAATAGAAAATTCCTGATCAGAAGAGGAATCAGAAGAAATGGAAAGCTGATCTGAAGATTCATAATCAGTTCCTAGCCTAGGCCTCTTAGCAGGAGGGGGTTGGGAACCCCTGATCAAGGTAATTATATCCTCAGCCATTTTGATCATTTGTTTTTTTAGGCATAGGGGCCTGAACACGTGGCCCATGTGTCATTTTTTTAGACATAGAAGTTGGTTTTGGCCTTGTTTTTGATTATGGCATCGGTTTAATATACAAATCTTTAGGCCTGAAAACACCCTCAGAAGCCGGTGCCTGCTCAGTGGCTCCAGACCCATCTAAGGGAGAGACATCCGCGGGTTCAACACTTGGAGTGTCTCTCGTCATACTGGACTCTGAATGGGTCTCGGTAGAGGCCTGCGAATCAAAAGTAGCGGGCATCAGGGACTGCAAAAGCACCTCACTGACTACCGGCGAACCGGCAACTGGCTTAGGAGAAGCTTCATCATCAGTTTTGGACCTCGACGGTCTGTCTCTGTCTTTTTCTTTGCGTTTTTTGTGAATTCTGGTAGTTAGATTGCTAACCGATGACATTTCTGGATAGTCAAATCTTGAGCCAAAACATTTTGAAGCAAAAATATACCGACGCTTAACAGTGCATTGGTTAAATTTAGCACAAAACCAACAGCAAGACACACTGTGGTCAGGGCCTAGGCAAGGAATACAGTACAAATGAAAATCCTTATGAGGTATTTGCTTCCCACAAGTAATACAATCATTAACCTTTACTGACATCGGTAAGGAGCAAGAAAAAGTTTCCCCAACGGGGTACTTAGCTTTAGGTTGAAGACTTTGGTTTTGAAACTTGAAAACGAAAATTTCAGGAGTCGGCCGACCAGCACTTGTGAACTGCTTCTACTTTGGGCACCGCACGGAAAGAAAGACTGATTAAAATGGCGTCGGCTGCATGTTTTATACCCCTGACAACCTGACGTCATGGAAGAAGAGACAGCAACCGAGGCAGGACCCAAGACTTTGTTATTCAGGCCGACTGAGGGCAACCTGCCAGCAGATTACCCAAATTTAATGACTGCAACAGTGAAACACGAAGAACATCTTCAGAATGGTGTTTAGTTGAGAGAGGTCCAGAATAGGTCTCCAAGTGCCCTCTTTCCTGGAAGCCAAAAATATTCTGGAGTAGAACCTCTTCCCCCTTTGGGAAACTGGAACTTTCTGAGTAGTTCTCAGAGTCAAAAGATCTTGAAGCACCCCTGGAAAGAAGGCCAACTGCTCCTGAGGGGGAAGAGGAATACCCATGAAAGGGGGAAGAGTCTTCTGGACCATGAAATAGCTTAGGCATATAATGGCTAGAACCCAGGAATCCTGAGTAATCTTTAACCAGACAGGAAGGGATAGGAAAGATGAAGTGAAAGAGGAATGTGGCTGAGAAGAGGTACTGTCAAGAAAAGGAGACTTGTGTGTCATAGTAGTCTGGGTAGCTTTAGCAGGAGGAGCCCACTTCCCACCATTTTACCCTTGAGGAGAAGGCAAGACTGCCAACAAACAAAGATTGGCTTGTTAGGGTAATTTCTCTGAAATATAGGCAGAGGAGAAAGAAAAATATGTTTAAGTTCCTGCAAAGCCTTGCCCTTATCCTGAAGAGACTTAAATCAGCAGCAGCTTCACCAAACAAGTATTTATTGTCTACAGCAGCATCCATCAACTTAGCCTTAATATCATCGGGCAAAAGTTGAAGCTGAAGCCAGGAATATCTCCTCATCACAGAACCAAAAGCAGCAGCTCTAGATGAAGCATCTGCTGCATCATAACTACACTTAACAGAATGGCAAGCCACATGGGAAGAAGTCCCTAGCAGGGAAAGAGCAGAAGTCTTCCCTTCAAAGTCAGGGAGATCAGAAATTACCTGACAGGCTTGAGAAAGAAGAGCCAAAATACACCTGGGCATATGGGTCTGATAACTGACAGCCCTAAAAGCTAAGGAAGCAGAGGCATAAACCTTCTTACTTAGTCTTTCCCATAGTTCTGCTGTCTTTATTAGAAGGAAGTAACTTAGTAAAAGGCAATAACTGAGATGGCTTGTCAGATGCCACAGACACCACAGAGGGGTCAGCAAAAGGACACCTATGGATAAATTTGCAGTCCGTAGGCACCCTATAAAGGTTTCTTGAGGGCAAAAGGTTGGGAATCACAGTAGAAAAGGCATGCAACAATGCAACCAAAACAAGAAGAACAGCAAGGTCTAAGACAGTCCATTTGCAGAAGCTCATATCATCTCTTTTGAACTTCAGAAACCTGGGCACAATCCCATTTAAAGAACTCCATCATTCCAGAGATTTTGTCCCCAAAAGAAATTGCCTCAAAGGAGTGTCACGACTTATGGACTCCTCTTCCTCAGACCCATGGTCCAAAGGAGAGAGGATCCGAAATGAATAAGCAAGGCATTCTTCATCTGAATCCACATCCTCTTCAGAGGAATCTTGTTCCCTGGGTATTTTAAGGGAAGTAGAGAACCAAGGGGGAGCAGGAACAGAAAATCCATGAGGAGGTTTTAAAGCCATAAGGGCATTAAACAATCCCTGAGTGAAATTCTGCCATTCACTTTGAGGGTCCTTAGAAGTCATAAAATGCGCTTTGTTTTTTTGTTTCATTTTCAAAGGGGCATCCACCTTGTAAAATCTAGAAGGCTCACACCCCGAATGGCATTCAATAATTGTAGTCTGAACTTCCTTTCTAACCAAAATCTGAGGAACACCCCTAGGCCCTTTGGAAATAATCAACCGCGGTTCCCCCTGAACATCCAAAGTGGATGTCTGTAAGGCCTCCGGGGACGTGCGAGAGGTTGGATCCATACCGGCCTCCGAAACAGTTGTGGCACAGGAATCCAACCGTGGAGCTGGGTGATCCTCTGAGCTTTCACTAGCCTCAGATGACATGTCTGGCAGAGGCAGCATAGTGAAAGAATCTGACCTAGATTTCTTGGCCTTTTTCTTCACGGGTGGCTGACTCTCAGAGTGGGAAGTTCCTTCCATAATGTCTCTTGCTAAAAACTTAAGACATTGGTTCTCCAAGTAAAAAGCCAAAGAGGAAAGCAGACTATGGAGAGTCTTTGGAATGAAAACCTGACAAATAAACCAGGATGTATGGTTGTAGTAAGCGTGGAGACAAAATAAGCACTGTTTGTGACGATCTTTATGGGGAATCTGTCTCCCGCACTGGCATTTACTCTTTCTGGATGATATGAACCCCACAAGCAACACACAAAAAGAAAAAAGATAAGAGCAAACAAATCCCAACAGGGCACTTATCTGAAATGGCTTGGTGAACCAGCAAATGAAATAGGCGTTCAAGACCAATGATCAAAAGATGGCATTTAGACTGGCGGCAAAGAAGTTCTGAGGATGGTATGTCCACACATCACCTTTATCCCCTACCTTTTACGTGCAAAGCATACATGTGATGTATGGCATAACTTAAAGCAACCTAAAGGTTTTGGTATACTGGCCAGACGAGCTTCCCATCTCAAGACATCCTTCTTGCAGAGGTCAGAGCAATCAATAAAACTGTTTTCCATGTTAAGAACCTCAAAAGTCAGCCAAATTAGCTAATTCAAATGGAACAAATGATTCTTTAACACAAATGTAAGATCCTAAGGAAGGGCCACTGGTTTTCTTGGAGACTCTTATGCAAAACCCCTTTCAAAAACATTCTGACATGAGGATGCAATGAAAGAAATGAATCCATGGGCAGATGTACTGAAATGACCAATACATGACCCTTGATAGAGGAGTAAGAAAGGCCACAGGATAGTAACTCACACAAATACTGTAAAACTAGAGAACAACTACCCCTGAATGGGTGCTGGTTATTTTGTTGGCACCAACTAGAAAAACTTTATCATTTGCTGACACATGATTTTCTAGTAGCAAGTTTTGTTGCCTCTATTAGTAGCTGCTGCCTGTCCTCAGTAAACAGGTACCAAAGGGAATTAAAACCCCATCCAGGCAGTCAATTAAAGTTAACTGATGTCTTGGCTGTATGAAACACCTCTGTTCATGTGTGAGTAGATTCTGTCTGTGAGGACGCTTGTGAATTGCCACTGGCAATTTCCAAAAGAAGTGACAACTACTCTTGCCTAGGCCAGGAGGAGTCACCACAATGATTCTATGGGATTCCTTCTGAACCTTTACAAGTACTCTGGATATTAGTGGAAAGGGTGGAAAAGCATACAGGAACATTCCCATTCAAGGAAACAAATGTATCTGTCTTCCAAGCCTTCTTGCATGGTGTTCTGCAGCAGAAATCTTGCCAATGATTGTTCAGACAGGAGGCAAAGAGGTCTACATGAGGAACTCCCCCCAGATGGATGAAATCTTGGAAGACCCCCGATCTAGTTTCCATTCGCGTGGGTCTGCCTTTGTCTTTGCTCAGTTTGTCTGCCACAAAATTTTGCTCTGATGGAATGCAGGATGTCTGTAGAGTGAGATTGTGCTGTGAAGCTATATCCCAAGCTAACATGGCTAGTCTGCAGATTGTTGAGAACCACATGACTGTGGTATTGCCTATAACAACTTGAAGAGGCCCCGGGAACCAAAGATGATTCAGGGAGTCAAGTGCCTTGATTAGGGAAAGCATCTTTCTTAGACTTATGTGCTTGCATCTGTCCCTGGTGTTCCACACACCTTGCACTTTTATCCTTCCTGAAACTGCTCCCCAAGAAAAGTCTGAGGCATCTGTGGTGCTTTGAACTAGAGGGAGAAGGGCAAACATGGATTCAAGTATATCATCTGTCTCCACTAATTGATTTCTCTTATAACAAACCACTGCACTTGGATCTGAAAAGACAAAAGGTGTTGGTGCTGGGACCAGAGAGACGTCAGATACTACTGTCATGTGGAGTCTTGCCAGTGATATACTGAGAATCACAGAAGCCATGACACCCAAAATCTTGAGGTATTCCCTTGAAGTGACCTAAGTCTGAGTGGAAAATCCTGGAAGTAGGTCTGCACACACTTCTATTTTTCATGTGAAAGAAAAGCTCTTTGTTACTATGGTGTCCGGCTGACATCCCAGAAACACAATCCTGTGAGATGGAGTCAAGTAAGACTTCTGAATGTTGTCTTGAAATTCCAGCTTGTGAAAGAGCTCACTCACCCAAAAGAGAGAGATTCCTGACACTTTAAAAAAATTCTGGAAAGATAAGCAAGTCATTTAAATATGGAAAAAAGTGGCTACCCTGTAACTTGCAATGAGCTATAACTGGAGCTAGATACTTTGTGAACACCCTTGGTGCAGCATACAGTCCAAAGGGTAAGGCAGAAAACAGATAATGTGATCCAGACACAAAAACTAAGTGCATGTAGTCTGGATGAATAGTAATGTGATGATAAGCATCTTTTAAATCCAATATTTCCAGGAATGAGAAAGAGGAGATTATGAAGTGACATTATTCTGAATTTGGGCACTATCACAAACAGGCTTAAGAAAGTGAGATCCAGAAAGTACAGTTTTGTACCTACCATAAATGTAGATGTTCGAGTGTATACCCTGCTGCAGTCATCACACTTGGGGTTATCCTGTTGTCAGGTGGTCCCGCAGTCGGCCTGAATTCCAAAGTCGTGGTCCGGTGTCGGTTGCTGTTGCTTCTTCCCTGACATCAGTGCGCCAGGGGTATATAAGAGGCATCCAACGCCATTTTCTTCAGTTTTTCTTGCCCCAGATGTCAGGTGCCCCCCTCCAAAAGGTGGTCAGTAGATAGCACCAATAATAAAAATTTAGCACAAGCAAAACATCCCTCCAGCTATAAGCAAATACACCACAAAGGTTGTATCAGATTTTAAGGTATTGAAAAGGTTTCAGTTAGGTTAGAGGGGATGGAGGGAGGGTAACCTGGACTGCAGCAGGGTATACACTCGAACATCCACATTTATGGTAGGTACAAAACTGTACTACGTTCATCGTGTTACCCTGCTGCAGTCATCACACTTGGGTTGAATCCCAAAGCTTAGGATGGGAGGTGGAGTCAAACAGGGTTAGAGGAAGCTAGAAGGCCCTGCAAAACTGCAGTGGCAAAGCCAGCTCTAGACTTAGAGTGAAGTGGTAAGTGATAGTGTTTGGTGAAGGTGTGTACTGAACTCCAAGTTGCAGCTTCCAGAATATCCTTGGTTGGCACCCCCCTGTGGAAGGCTGTAGATGTAGCTGCTGCCCTGGTGGAGTGGGGCCTTATGCTAGCAGGAACTGGTTTTCCATGATGGGTGTAGCAAAAACGTATGCAATGTCCTAGCCATTTGGAAATGGTCTGTTTTGAGATAGCCTTTCCTTGTGATGCTGTAGCATAGGATACAAAAAGTTGGTCATATTTTCTGAAAACCTTAGTTTTATCCAAGTAGTAACGTAGTTGCCTGTGAATGTCCAAGGAGTGCAGGAGTCTTTCTCCTTTGTTCTGTGGATTTGGGAAGAAGGTGGGTAAATGGATAGTTTGATTTAGAGCCACACTGGATACCACCTTTGGCATAAAGGAGGGGTTAGTTCGTAGAGAAACTCTGTCGATGAAAAATGAGGAAAGGCACTACTGCCATTAGTGCCTGTAGCTCTGAGACTCTTCTGGCTGAAGTAATTGCTAGCAGCAGGGCAGTCTTCCATGATATAAACTTTAAATCAGTTGAGAAAGCTGGCTCAAAAGGTGGCAGCATAAGTTTTTCCAGAACAAAGTTGAGGTCCCAAGTTGGTGTTCGTGCTGTCCTGGGAGGCCTAATGTTTTTGGCCCCTCTGAGGTACTGCCTTAGAAGTGGATGTGAAAATAAAGGAGGATCCATGTTGTAGTGAGCTGAAATAGCTGAGGCATGGATTTGAAAAAGAAAGTCCTTTGTGTAACATCTCAGTTAAATATTGTAGAATCTGAGGTATGTTTGGCTCAAGGGTATTTTGGCCTTTAGCCTGGTTCCAGGTGCAAAATCTTTTCCATTTGTCTGAGTAGGCTTTCCTGGTGCTGGGCCTCCTGGCCTCCAGAATGACATCCATAACAGCTTGTGAAAGAAGAGCTGGCTGGTTGCTTAGGTGATTTGCCATGAAGCCAAATTTAAGGTTTTGAGCTGGCTGTGTAGAATCTGACTGTCTTGCTGTGTGAGCAGAGGAGGAATTTGTGGTAAAATCCATGGTGGGCCGTGGACCATGTTCCTTAGTAGTGGGTACCAGTACTGGTGTGGCCAGTCTGGGGCAATGAGTATCATTCGGGGTCTCTCCATCCCGACTTTCAGCAGCACCTTTGTGAGAAGGGGCAATGGAGGAAAGGCATATACTTGTCAGCGTTTTCCAACTGAATGAGAGTGCGCCCACTTTCCAAGCTTGATGGTGAAATGTCCTGGTGCAAAATTTTGATAGTTTTGGGGGTTGGCAAACATGTCTGGGCGCCCCCATTTTTGAGTTATCATTGTGAATACTTGTGGATCCAGTTTCCACTCGTGGGGATCCATGATGTTCCTGCTTAGGTCGCCTGCCAATGTGTTCTTTTTTCCTGGCAGGAAATGAGCTTGTAATTGAACTTGGTAAGCCAGTGCTGTGTTCCACAAGGTCATTGCTTGCCTGCATAGAGGATAGGAGTGTGTACCCCCTTGCTTGTTTATGTACCACATTACTGTGGTGTTGTCTGTCCTTATTATAAGCTGTCCATGATGTAAGAGGTCCTTAAAGGCTGTCAGAGCATTCTGTACAGCTAGCATTTCTTTTTGATTGATGTGCTGATTTCTTTGATCTGCAGTCCATATGCCTTGAATGCACTGTCCTGCCATGTGTGCCCCCAGGCATAGTCAGATGCATCTGTTGTCATAGTCTACCTGGCTGGGGGTAAGGTGAAAGGCTGACCCTTGTTGAGGTGACATGCCTGTGACCACCCATAGAAACTCCTGTTGAAGGCAGGGAATGAGAGGTATCATTGTTTCCAAGCTGTGGCTGTGTTGAGTCCATACGCTTTTCAGGTACCATTGTAATTTCCTCATATGCTGTTTTGCAAATGGTATTAGTAGTATGCAAGATGCCATGAAGCCCAGGGCCTGCAGAATTTTTCTTGCAGGGAGTTGAGCCTTTGTTGCCATTATTTTGAAGTATTGGGTTAGTTGTAGTTGTTTGTCTGGCGTCAGATAAGCCATCTGGGCCATTGTATTCAAGTTGGCACCCAGGAATGTTATATTTTGTGAGGGCACTAGTTTTGATTTCTTTTCATTTACTGTGTACCCTAGGCAACTTAGAAGGTGTTTTACAAAAGCCAGATGTTGTAAGAGAATGTCCTTATTTTCTGCTTGGATGAGGCAGTCGTACAGGTATGGGTATATTTGAATTCCTCTTTGTCTGCAGTATGCAATTACTGGTGCCAGGCATTTTGTGAAGACCCAGGGCACAGTAGATAAGCCAAAGGGCAGTGCAGAGAATTGGTAATGGGTTCAACCTGCCATGAAACGGAGGTATCTTCTGCAATTTTGTCTGATAGGGAGGTCCAACGTTATTAGCCAAGCTTTCTTGCCCAACATGGGAAGAAGCTGCTGTAGTGTTAGCATCTTGAATTTGGGTACTTACAAGAACATGTTTAGAATCGAAAGGTCCAGAATGGGTCTCCAAGCACTGTCCTTTCTGGGGACTAGAAAGAGCCTTGAGTAAAATACTTGGCCTTGCTCCTGTGTAGGTATCAGGTGAATGGCTCTCATGTCCATGAGAGCTGTAATTTGTTTTTGTGCCTCTGCCCATTGATTTTGTGGCAGGTTTGGCAATCCTTTTATCCTTGGCAAGGTGTGGAAATGGAATCTGTATCTTGTGAGATAATGTCTAGGACCCATTTGTCCTTTGTGATGATGCGCCAGTTGTCTGCAAAAAGTGCTAATTTTCCTCCCAAGGGAGCGGCCAAGAGAGCTTTGCTTGGCAGTATGAGGTGTAAGTCATTGTGTTTGTCTTCCAGTAGTTTGGGACCTGTCTTCTCCTCTCTTCTGTTGCAGTGCCCCATTGGCGAGGTTTGTAAAGGATTTGTGCTTGACCTCTGCCCCTTGGGCATCTGTATTTACCCCTCTGTGGTCTGTCAGAAGCTGGAAAGGACCAATTTTTTGTTGGCCAATTTCTGCTGAAGCGTGGGGGTTGTACCTGTAAAAAATCTTTGACCGTCTGCATAGATTTTGCCTTATCCTCCATTTTCTTTAAAACCTCTTCTGCTTTAACTCCAAATAAAACATCCTGCTGTAAGGGTGCCTCTAGTAACTTTGCTTTAACATGATCAGGCAGAGTTTGTTCCTTTAACCAAGCATGCCTACGTATGACCGACCCAGTAACAGCTGCTCTACAGGAAGCTTCCAAGGAATCAAATCCACATTGTAAAGTATGTTTGCCCACCTGTTCAGCTGCATGCAACAGATCCTGCATTTCCTTGAATTCAGACTGTTGAGGGAGTGTGCTCATTTTTTTATTTTATTTGAGACATTAGGAAATGCTGGTATTTCAGCATGTGCAATTGACAATTTAGTGCTCTCATAGCAAGAGTAGCTGAGGTGTAAACCTTCTTCCCCCACCTATCTAGTGCTCTGGAGTCCCTTTCAGAGGGTACAGGATTTTTAGCCATAGAAGCCTTAGCCTCTTTGGGACCCTGGGAGATTGTCTCTGTGTCAGCAACAGGGCTTTTGTAAAGGAATTTGTGTGAGTCAGGCACTCTAAAATATCTGTCTGGCATCGGACTGAGGCAAGAAAAGGTTCCCCAACGGGGTACTTAGCTTTGAAGGCTTCGGATTGAAATTCGATTAGAAAATTTCAGGAGTCGGCCAACCGGCACTTGCGAACTGCTTCTGCTTCGGGCACCGCGCGGCAAGAAAGACTAAAGAAAATGGCGTTGGATGCCTCCTATATACCCCTGGCGCACTGATGTCAGGGAAGAAGCGACAGCAACCGACGCCGGACCAAGACTTTGGAATTCAGGCCGACTGCGGGACCGCCTGACGACATAACCCCAAGTGTGATGACTGCAGCAGGGTAACACGATGAACATCTGGTCTCCAAGCATTTTTTTTCCATTAGCACTAAAAGCATACTTGAACAAAACCAGTTTCTCACCTGGGAAGGAGGAACTGGTTCTATCAATCCTTGGGACAGCCTGTTTAAGAGGACAGGTGGAAGCATATGGGTCTGCTCTGCAGAATGAGAAATTACCCCCTGGAAAAGAGGAACTTCCTCCCACTGACATCTGTAACCCTGACAAATGATCTTCAGAACCCATTCAAAAAGGTGGAGATTCAGACTTTCTGGAAGGAAAAAAATGGGGTTTCCAGGGTGGGAGGGGGACAAAGTCTCTTAAACAGTCATTCTGATTTATTGGACTGTCCTTGGTTTGAGGAATTTACAGAATTCCTGGACCCCCCCCCCAATTTCTTCTTTGTTTACCTGTATTTTGTTGAGACCGTTTATTTTGTTTTTTACAGTAACTGCATGAAGAGTTAAGAGAATCCCTTGAACATTTTGGAAAAGGAGGGCTAAATAAGCTAAGATTCCCTGTATCAGCTTACCCCTTTCGTCACACTTTTTGATCATCTCTGTAGCAGAGAAGCCAAAAGCTAAATCAGTATCCAAAGGAGAATTTTAAATCTCATTATGCACATCTTGTCAAACATATACCAGTGACCATATCCCTTGAAGAGGTATCAATAGAGTCATACATGCACTGTGTATGAGTGGTAACTTGAAAAACAGAAGAAATTACAATGTTTAAAGCAGATTCTTCCTCACAAGAAGAAACTGTATACAAAAGATTCCTTATGCTTTCAAAATGAGTCAAGACAAACCTTAACATATGAGCCTAACAATTCAAAATTCTGAAAATCAAAACTGCAGGAGCATACACTTTTTCCCCATACTTATCAGTAATTTTCCCATCTTTACTGACAGTAGGATTTGGATTAACTGTTTAGCAGCAGAAGGCTTAACTAAAGCTATAGCTGCTGGATCAGGTTTGGAAAGACTGTACAAAAAGTTAAAAGGCTGAGGAACTTGTATATACATCCTATTGCCCTTTCTAGTGGTAGCTGGCAAACTGGCAGGATAATATTAGGCAGTAACAAACATATCCTCCAAAGCTGACAGAACTGGAGGAATGGTTGCATGTTCTGGAAATTCCTTCTGCAATAGCTCATAGTGCTTTATTAGGGATTGAGTAATCTCAGTATGGCACATTACAGAAATAGTTTCAGAGAAAAAGCACACATCCTCCCCAACACACACACACACACACACACACACACACACACACACACACACACACACACACACACACACACACACAAAATCAAAAATTGTGCTCTTGTCAGAGTCTGAATCAGAAATTGGAGTAGAAAACCCTCTCCGTCTCCCTTCATCCCCCTTTCCAGATTCAGAATCTTCAATCTATTCAGAAAAAGAGGTAACCCTCTTTCTTTTACCAGAAACTTTTTTACAAGAAGGATCACCAGCCTGAATTAAAGCCTGAGACAGACCCAATAAACTATTCATGTGTAAGGAAGTTTGAGGAGGTGATAGCACATGTTTAGTTATCTGTTTCTTTCTGAAAGGAAAAAATGGGACCAAAAGTATTAATAATGGCAACAGCAGCTTCCAACGAAATGAGTACAACATTCTGACAAGGGAGGGAAGCCTCCCAATGTTCCCTCACCCATGATAATCCAACAGTGGCTCTCCCTTGCCCACTAAGGTGACCCCAACAGCCACAAAGGATGTGGCTAGTCTCCAGTCCATAGTGGTTGTAGGTGCTACACTACAGGGATCCACGGTAAAGGATGAGTGGTCTGAGGTACAACTAATGGCCACAGCAGAGTCACCCACCTGGAACTGAGGCAAACTGCTAGCCAGCTGTGATAAAGACTTTTTGCTTAATTTATTTCTTTTTTGTAGCTAGAAGGGTCAACCATGGGACCACTAGGTTGCTTTACAGTCAAGGGAAAAATGGTGTGTCTCTCTCAGGGAAAACCAGCAGCAAACATTGACAAAAACAAAAATTTTAAAGTTCACTTTTTTAACAGATAAACATAGTAAAATGTGTTTTAAAATACTTTGCCAGTCCCACAAAGTAAAATAAATACAATTTCTACAGAAAAAAATTGATTTTCAGTTACTCTGAACAACTTTTAAACTGACAGGTTTAAAAGTACCATACAGCTTTGTGACGGTCTTAAAACACAAACTCTTAAGATTTAAAATAACCTTCCTGAAGTAGAAAGAACCAATAATAAATACAGTTAAGTGGAAGTTTTTTCTCCCCCAAAGGGAACTAAGAACCAATAATAAATACAGTTAAGTGGAAGTTTTTTCTCCCCCAAAGGGAACTAATCTGTCCAGCAAAGGAACAGTACAAGCTGACCACCAAGTGTACTCTTCGGTACCAGCAAAGCTCTGAAGGGCTTAGTAGCCAAACTTGCTTTTCTCAGTCAGCTCAGCTTGAGCTGCCTGACAGTTTGCTCTGGAAGCTGGCCAGCTGTTATAACCTTGCCAGGATATAACCCTTATAGCCAAAGCTATAGCAGCAGTGATCAATAAGATGAACATCAGTACATACAGTGTCACAAAACATAGGAAATTTCTGTGTCCCTTGATGATGGGGATATAAGCACCCTCCAATGTCC
Source organism: Protopterus annectens (assembly GCF_019279795.1). Lineage (NCBI taxonomy): Eukaryota > Metazoa > Chordata > Ceratodontiformes > Protopteridae > Protopterus > Protopterus annectens. The sequence goes on from NC_056738.1 coordinate 357,312,690, forward strand.
TAGGTGACCAAAAGGTGACCTAGCACCATAAGTGTCAAGAAGGTGTGTACTGGAGAATGATTAACTTCTTTACCACCAGAAACTTGTCTGCTATAAGAGATCTATAATGGATCATTGGAATCCATCTTTTCTAAGAATCAGGAAAAAGTCTGAAGTAAAAACTTAGTCTATGCTCTGACAGGAGGACTCCCACTGTTACCATAGAGAAGGGATTATCATTCATAGATTAGTACTAGGCTAACTGCCCTTGCGAGCCATTTTAAGCCTAGCCAATTATCCCTTGTGAGACTCAAACCTTGCACCTTGTGTTTGTAAGGCAAACATCTTAACCATTAGGACACCCTCCCAACCCCTGATGAAGGGTAGAATGGATATGAACTCTGTTTGGTAGCCTGTTCTTGTGAACTCCCAATTACAGGTTAGAGGTCAACTTGATCCACTGTTTTATGTGAATAAAATAGTATTTCTATTACCTGCTGGGGACAGGGAAGGATGGAAACAGGGGAGTTCAAAGGTACCCTTTTGTCTAAATGGGAGAATCACTGCACCTGCTAGCTAACCAGCCTCTCCATTTTCTAAGTACCATCTTTTGTTTGAACCATTTCTTATGAGACTAAGAAAGGACTACTGCTTAGTCTACTTTGGAATTATGGCACAAGAGAAACATTTCTCATTTTGAATAGTTTTTTTCCTGACAGTTTCTTGAACACTTTATGTGACGGTCATGCAAAAAGAGCAATTATTTTCCTAGGGCCTCTTAAAAGCTTCCCTTTGATGCTCTTAGGCAAAACTTGAAAGCACAATCACAGCTTAGAAGAAAGCCTGAGGCACCCACCCTATAAGCACATGTCAACAGTGTTGTTGCTGCACTGGATAATTTGTTTATTTTTGGGGTGGTCTACAAGAGTTCTGAAAAGCACTGTTTTGGAGTCGTCTTCAAGTTTTCTCATATATTACCAATCTGTTTAATACCACATTCTTGGTAATAAAACAAATACCACTTCTGAGATTTGAGTGAGCCCAAACAAAAAAACAATGAGTCCAGAAATACAGGAATCCAAAAGATTTAATGAAAGCACAACAATCTAGGTAAGCGCTTTTGTCCGACTCAATACAGGACTTTGTCAGAACCCATTCTTGGTAATGTTAACATGCACATTTAGAAATGAATGGCTCTAGGAGCCAGTTTCACAAAAGTGATCATTTTTCTTGCCAGTCTATCCATTATTATATTTTTAGCTGGTGCTACCTTTGATCTTTCTGCAGCATTTAGAGAGATCACTGCAGTTTCCTGTATAAACACTTAAAATTTCTCCTCTACCTGATAGAGTCAAGTTTCCTGGATGTCACTGGTTGGGAAACAGATTCAAATAAGGTGCTGTGTCAAAGGCATCCTTAAAAGTCTGCATTACTGGAGGAATGGTGGCAGTTCTGATTTCTTCTGGTATCTAGCCAGTCCAAGCAACATTTATGAGAGACAGAAAGTTTGCCCCCAGCCAAATAAAGTCTTCCTACATTAAATTAAGAGTTCCCATAAAGGATGCACTCTCCAAGGTTAAGTCTAAAGCTAAAGACTCATCACTGTTTGCATCATAACTGAAAGATGAGTAAATCTGGTCAGAGTGGACCAAATCCTTTTATTCACTCAGGGTGCAGTTCTATGATAGCTTGGGAGGCTGTTCTTTCTCTAATAGAGAACATCCCAGGCTTCACAGGGTTTGCAGGAGTGGAGGGAGGATATGGATCCCATGATATGTTACCACATACTCTTTGGCAAACCATCTATAAACAAATACAGTATTGGCGGGGTCAAGGCAGACTTAAGCAGAAGAAATGCCCCAGACTGCAAGCCCAAGAGATGTAATCTGGCAAGTTCCACCAAATCTTAGGTTTTACCTGAAGAAAAAAAAAAAGAAAAAGTAATTTCTTCCTAAGGGCCCACTATCTCCAGAACAAAAACCGTCAGGACATGCAGCAAAGGAAACTGACTTGTGGAAGTGCAAAGAGCACACTGTCCTCTGCAGGTCCCTAGGAATTGGCATCCATCTATGTTATGATAGACACCTGCACCTCTCTGAAAGCCTCTAAAGGAAAAAGACAGGGTCACTACAGCAGGGCACACCAGACATGGGGGGCTGACAAATGTGCACCTCCTCTGGAGGAGACACCCTCAGGCCCTTGCGGGACTGCCTGTTGAAATTTTGTCTGATAGTTCTTTTGTAACACTTTTCTTAACATACTTGGAATCTACTCAGAAAATCTCTCAGTGTCCCAACACTTCACCATCTTTTTTTCTTAATGAGGAGGCTCCTAGGGATATAGCAGATATTATGGTGGTACAGAGGTAGGCTTACACTCCTTTTTTAAATGCAAAGCCTTGGAAAGACAAACACCTTCTGCAAACTGGCGTCAGAATGACAGAAGTTCATGTCATGCCCTGGGGCAAGGCTAAACAAATACCTAGTATGGAAACCCTTGTGGGAGACTTGTTTCTCACACACTATACAATTATTAGCTTTAAAGGAGAAACGCATCCACAGACTCAAAAAGTACAGTTGTGTACACTTACCATAAATGTAGATGTTCAAGTGTACTTCACTGTTGCAGTCATTACATTTGGGTAATCTGCTGGCAGGTTGCCCTCAGTCGGCCTGATTAACAAAATTTTGGGTCCTGCGTCAGTTGCTTTCCCTTCTTCTATGACGTCAGGTCGTCAGGGGTATAAAACATGCAGCCGACGCCATTACATCAGTTTTTCTTGCCCCAGATGTCAGATGCCACCCAAATGAGGAGCACAATATATAATTAAAAACACAAAAATATATCTCCAACCAAAAGCAAATACACCAAAAAGGCTTTTAAGCATAGTAAAAGAAAGTAGAGGAATAGTAAAAGAAAAACAGGGTGCTGGAGAGAGGGTAACCAGGACTGCAACAATGAATACTCTCGAACATCTACATTTATGGTAAGTGTACACAACTGTACTATGTTCTTCATGTTTCACTGTTGCAGTCATTACATTTGGGTAGATTCCCAAAGCTATGGTTGGAAGGATGGATTTATACAGCATTAGGACCAGCTATAAGGCCCTGCAAAACAGCAGTGGCAAAGCCAGCTCTGGATTTAGAGAAAATTGGTAAGTGATAATGCTTGGTGAAAGTATGAGCTGAACTCCAGGTAGCAGCTTCTAGGATAGCCCTGGTAGGAACACCTCTGAGAAAGGCTGCAAAAGTAGATGTAGCCTTGGTGGTATGAGATCTGATCCCCTGGGGATAGGTTTTCCATGGTGCATATAGCAGAAATTAATGCAATGGCGTATCCATTTAGAAATGGCTTGTTTTGAAATAGCCTTCCCCTCTGCCCCTGCAGCAAATGCTACCAGCAGTTGTTCAGATTTTCTTTGGGATTTAGTCCTGTCCAAGTAGAATCTAAGTTGTCTGTGTACATCCAATGAATGCAGAATCCGCTACCCCTTGTTCTGCAGATTGGGAAAGAAAGTTGGCAAATTAATGGACTGATTAAGAGCCACACTGGATACCACCTTGGGCATGAAGGATGGATTGGTCCTGAGTGACACCCTGTCCACATGAGAGATGATGAAAGGCTCCACTGCCATAAGGACCTGTAATTCAGAAATCCTTCTAGCTGAAGTGATTGCTAAAAAGGAAGGCTGTTTTCCAAGAAATAAATTTTAAGTCTGCAGTATAAGCTGGCTCAAAAGGAGGTAAAGTGAGTTTCTCCAATACAAAGTTAAGGTCCCAGGCAGGGGTGGGAGCTCTCCTGGGTGGTCTCAAGTTTTTGGCCCCGCTGAGGTAGTTTGAGCAGAGGATGAGAGAAGGGGGAGATTCTGTGTTGTAATGAGCAAAAATGGCTGAGGCATGGACTTTAATGGAGGAAAAAGACAGCCCCCTTTGAAGCATCTCAGTTAAGTATTGCAAAATCTGAGGTAAATTGGGCGCTGCTGTGCTCATCCATTGAGACTGATTCCAGGCACAGAATCTTTTCCATTTGTCAGCATAAGATTTTCTAGTACTAGGTCTTCTCGCCTCCAAAATGACATCCATCACAAGTTTGCTGAGGGATGCAAATGTGGAATTTAAGTGATTAGCCAGGCTGCAAGATTCAATGTTGGGAGCTGAGGGTGCAGGATTTGGTTCTCCTGCTGAGACAGCAAGGAAGATGTTTGAGGCAGGTGCCATGGAGAAATTTGTGACATACTGTGCAGGAGTGGGAACCAGTGTTGGCGTGGCCTGTCTGGAGCAATCAAAATAATTTTTGGTTTGTCCTGTTTGACTTTTAGCAGAACTTTGGAGAGCAGAGGCAGAGGGGGAAAGGCATAGACTGATAGGTTTTTCCAGCTGAAGGACAGAGCATCCACCTTCCAGGCTTTTTTGTGAGGAGTTCTTGTCCAGAATTTGTCCAACTGGTAGTTTTGGGGTGAGGCAAAAAGGTCCATGTCTGGGTTCCCCCATTTACTTGTCAACATATTGAAAATCCGTGGTTCCAGTTTCCATTCATGTGGGTCCATGAGATTTTTGCTTAGTTCGTTTGCCAGAATATTCAGCTTTCTTGGCAGGAATTGAGCTTGTAGTTGTACTTGGTAGCTCAAGGCCGTGTTCCACAATGCCATGGCTAGTCTGTAGAGGGGGTAGGAATGTGTACCCCCCCCTGCTTGTTTATGTACCACATAACCATGGTGTTGTCTGTCTTCACCATTAGTTTTCCTGGATGAAGGTAGTTAGAGCATTCTGTACAGCTAGCATTTCTTTTTGACTGATATGTAGGTGCATTTGATTTCGGCTCCATTTGCCCTGAATGCACCTCCCTGCCAGATGGGCCCCCCATGCATAGTCTGATGCGTCTGTAGTTAGGGTTTAGGCAGCAGGGGGTGGTGTGAATGGCAGTCCCTTGTTTTGTTGGCAGGCCTTTGCCCACCATAGGAACTCTAGGCATAGTCAAGGTATGATAGGAATCATTGTTTCCAGGCTGTGACCATGTTGACTCCATAAACTTTTTAAGTACCACTGAAGTTTCCTCATATGCAGTCTTGCATATGGAATTAGAAGAATACAGGAGGCCATGAACCCCAAGGCTTGTAGTACTTGTCTTGCAGATAGCAGGGTTTTTGTGGCCACCTATTTGAAGTAAGTCACCAAATGAATTTGCTTTTCTGGCTTGAGGAAAGCCATCTGGGCAGTTGTATTCAAGCTTGCACCCAGGAATGTAATTTTTTTGAGGGGGTAGCAGTTGTGATTTCTTTTCGTGTATGGTGTACCCTAGACAAGTTAGAACCCTTTTTACAAACACTAGATGTTTTAAAAATATAGCCTGGTTTTCTGCCTGAATTAGACAATTGTTCAGGTATGGATATATCTGAATATTTCTTTGCCTGCAAAATGCAATTACTGGAGCCAGGCACTTTGTGAATACCCTGGGCGAAGTAGACAAGCAAGAACTGATAATGCAAGTGGTCTGCTTTGAAGCGTAAATATCTTCTGCAAGATTCCCTGACTGGGATATGCAGGTAAGCCTCTTTTAAATCTAGAGATGCTAACCAGGCATCTTTGCCTAGCATAGGAAGCAACTGGTGAAGGGTCAACATCTTGAATTTTGGAATGTTCAGAAAGGTGCTTAGAGTAGACAGGTCCAGAATTGGACGCCATGATTTGTCTTTTCTGGGTACCAGGAAAAGTCTGGAATAGAAACCTTGTCCCTTTTTCTCTTCTAGTACCGGTTGAATAGCCCCCATGTTTAAGAGGGAAAGTACTTGTTTCTGAGCCTCTGCCCACTGATTTGGGGGCAGGTCTGGCCACCCGTTTGGAGTTGGCAACGTGTGGAAATGAAATCTGTATCCCTGGGACACTATATTTAAAACCCATTCGTCCTGGGTTATAAGCTGCCAGTTTTTTGCATGAAGAGCAATCCCCCCCCAAAGAGGTGGCTGAGAGGTAAGTGCTTGGTAATTTTAAAGAAAAGTCATTGAGACTGTTTACCATAGGGTGGTGTCTTGTTATTTCCAGATTTAGAAGTGGAAGCACCCCATTGCTTAGTTCAGAGAGTCCCTTGGGACTGAAACCTGGTGCTTCTGGTGTATCTGGGTTTGGCTTGAGTGGATCTGGAAAGAGCTGGAAAGAACCAGCTCTTAGTAGGCCAGTGCCTACTAAATCTTGGAGGTTGCACTTGTAAGAAATCTTTCACAGTTTGCATAGATTTAGCTTTATCTTCCATCTTTTTTAGAACTTCTTCAGCCTTATTGCCAAACAGATGGTCCTGATGCAAAGGAGCATCCAACAAATTTTCCTTTAACATGATCAGGCAGAGATTGCTCCTTAAGCCAAGCGTGCCTTCTAAGCACAGACCCAGTAACAGCAGCCCTGCAAGAGGCCTCTAAAGAATCAAAACCACATTGCAAAGTATGTTTTCCAACTTGTTCAGCTGAATGCAATAAATCCTGTAAATCTTTATTTTCCACACAGTCAGAAATCAACATCATTTTCTGTTTAAGCAGTCCCATGATATGCTGTTGGTATTTTAACATATGAAATTGACAGTTTAAAGCTCTGATTGCCAAGGTTGCAGAAGTATAAACCTTTTTACCCCATCTATCTAGCACCCTGGAGTCTCTATCAAAGGGGTAGGATTTTTAGCAGTAGAAGCCTTAATGCCCTTGGGCCCCCGAGAAATGGTTTCTGGGTCCACAACAGGATTTTTGAAAAGGAATTTGTGGGACTCAGGAACCCTGTAGTATCTGTCTGGTTTACTAGGAGTTGGAGGCAGGGATTCAGGGGCCATACTGGATTCCAAAAACACATCATCAACAATGTCTAGAACAGGAGGTATAGCCAAAGGCCTATGCTGAGGAAGAAGAAGAAATATCCCTAAGCCTCTTTTTGGATTCAGAAAATTCCTGACTTTCCCAGGGGAAATGCTCCCTTAAGGTATGTAAAGTTTCCCAAAAAGAAAAGTTCTCAGGGGGGGAAACAGAGGGAATGGAATCCTCTGCATCAGAATCCTCATAAGTAGGTATGGACAAATCCAGGTCATTAGAAGAGTCAGAAGAAACAGAGTCCTGTTCAGAAGATTCATAGTCAAGCTCAGCCCTAGACCTCTTTGAAGGGTGGGGGTGACTACCCCTGATTAGAGTAATTAAATCTTCAGCCATTTTGATCATTTGTTTTTTAGGCATAGGGGCCTGAACATGTGGCCTGGGCATCATTTTTTTAGACAGAGATCGAAATTTAGGCCTTAGTATTGAAGGTGGAGTCAGTTTAATATGCAAGTGTGTAGGCCTGAAAACACCCTCAGAAGCCGGTGCCTGCACAGCGGCTCCGGACCCATCCAAGGTAGAGACATCTGCGGGTTCCATAGGTGAAGCATCTCGCAGCATACCGGACTCCGAATGGGTCTCAGTAGAGGTCTCTGAATCCGAAGTAGCGGGTATCAGGGGCTGCGAAAGCGCCTCATTGAGTACCAGCGAACTGGCGACTGGCTTAGGAGAAACTTCGGCAGTTTTGGACCTCAACGGCCAGTCTCTGACTTTTTCTTTACATTTTTTCGGCATTCCGGTAGTCGGATGCCTAACCAATGTCATTTCTGGATAATTAAACTGAGAACCGAAATATTTAGAAGCAAAAATGTACCGACAATGGATAGTGCGCTGATTAAATAAAGCACAAAACCGACAGCAAGGTACGTCATGGTCAGGGCTCTAGGCAAGGAATACAATACAAATGAAAACCTTTATGAGGCATTTGCTTCCCACAAGTAAAGCAATTATTAACTTTTACTGACATTGGTAAGGAGCAAGAAAAAGTTTCCCCAACGGGGTACTTAGCTTTTAGTTGAAGACTTTGATTCTGAAACTCGAAAACGAAAATTTCAGGAATAGGCCAACCGGCACTTGTGAACTGCTTCTGCTTTGGGTACCGCACGGCATGAAAGACTGATGTAATGGCGTTGGCTGCATGTTTTATACCTCACGTTATATCTGACGTCATGGAAGAAGGGACAGCAACTGACGCAGGACCCAAAATTTTGTTAATCAGGCCGACTGAGGGCAACACGCCAGCAGATTACCCAAATGTAATGACTGCAACAGTGAAATACGAAGAACATCATCTTAATTTCATCATGGTTTGGGGTTTCCTACATTATAACACCATTATTTACAGGGTTTTAAATATGTTTATATGTAATTTTGGAGTATGACCACATGGGGTCTAGCATCTTGAAGTAATTCTGATTGTTTTGTTTGCCTCTAGCTATCCCACAACGCAGTGCACGTATGTAAAAAAAATTACATCACACAGGCCTCTTTCTTCCTAAAGCTCCTGTCACTGCACTGATTTTAAATGTATACTTAAAACTAATCAATCAACAAACAGCCAGCAGATGATGACAAGCTGTACTACTTTATTGGGTTGTAGTAAAACACAAAGAAAGTACAGTTGTGTACACTTACCATAAATGTAGATGTTTGAGTGTATTCACTGTTGCAGTCATTACATTTGGGTAATCTGCTGACAGGTATAAGTGCCCTCTATAGACTCAAGCCCTTTCTTACTCCTACCACCAGGGTGTCCCTTGCCCAAACACATCTCATTTCTACATTATTGTATGCCTCTCCATCTCTTATAAACCTGTCAAAATCTAACCTTCAAAAACTTGCCACAGCCTATCATAGCATTGCAAGGTTTGCCTCAGGCTCCCCATTTCGAACCCATCATTGTGTTAATCTCAAAAAGCTCGGGTGGCTAGAGCTACAAAATCTTATTCTCCTACATCAACTAGTTATTACCTTTAAAATACTCCATTACCCTACCAATACACCCATACTTAATAACCTTATTGCCCCTTACAAGAATCTTAGTTCACTTAGATCAGCTAACAAACTACTAGTTGCGACTCTCAAATCTCACAATAAAGCTGGTGACTCCTTGTTCACAAATGTTGGCTCACACTGGAATAAACTTCCCATAGAAGTGACCACTCTAGGATCAGCACAACTTTTCAAGAAACAACTAAGGAACTATTTCAAATCTCACTGGCATTGTCCTTGCTCTAATCCTGACTGACCTCAGCATCTTACTCTCCTTACAGCTCTTTACTCTACTCCTCTACTTGTCACTATCACTAGTGCTACCCCCCTCTGTAGCTCTCCTTGATATTCACTTCCATTTTTAATTTTCATTAACACCTGCTGCTCTTTCTACTTGATATATTACTACAACCAGTCATACATCCTTTCTATTTAAACCTATATCCTGCTACATATGGAACTACTCTGTTTCTTAAAAATAGTACCCTAGCACTAAAAGTGTTATCACTATTGTAAATGCTGTATATATGACTATTAGACTTAGGGGTGAGTCACTATTTTCTCTCCAACATTAGTATGATTGCATGGTTAAGATTATAGAACTAGGAATCCTCAATGTTTTGATTATATTCTGTTGTATTTGTTTCTATACTATTACTAAGCTATTTAGCTCTCTTACATGCCTATAATACTGTATCCTACTGTGCTTTTTTATGTACCTTGTTATGTTATGTTTGTACTAGTATACAGTGGAGCTTTTCTCCTCGGGCCTCTGCTGAAAATGGACATATATCCAGCCAGATTAGCCCGGTCAACAAATGTAAAATAAATAAAAAGGTTGCCCTCAGTCGGCCTGAATTCCAAAGTCTTGGGTCCTGCGTCAGTTGCTGTCTTCTCTTCCATGACGTCAGGTCATCAGGGGTATAAAACATGCAGCCGACGCCATTTTCTTTAGTTTTTCTTGCCCCCGATGTCAGGTGCCCCCAAAAAGGTAGCAATATTATAAATCTTTATATATATATGTATATATGTATATATATATATATATATATATACATATACATATACATACATATACATATATATATATATATATATATATATATATATATATATATATATATATAAATACACATAAATATAAACCTTACCTTCAGCTACAAGCAAATACACCACATAGGTTGCAGAAAATAGAGAAGGAAAGATAGACTGTAGAATGACAGGGGGATGGCGGGAGGGTAACCTGGACTGCAACAGTGAATACACTCGAACATCTACATTTATGGTAAGTGTACACAACTGTACTATGTTCTTCGTGTTTCACTGTTGCAGTCATTACATTTGGGTAGAATCCCAAAGCTATGGTTGGGAGGCTGGAGCTAAACAGCATTAGGTGAGGCTATAAGGCCCTGCAGCACTGCAGTGGCAAAGCCTGCCCCGGACATAGAGTAGAGAGGCAAATGGTAATGCTTTGTAAAGGTGTGAACAGAACTCCAAGTAGCAGCCTCTAGAATGTCCTTGGTTGGTACTCCTCTGAGAAAGGCTGCTGAAGTAGCTGCAGCCCTGGTGGAGTGAGACCTAATGCCCTTGGGCACAGGTTTGCCATGTTGCAAGTAGCGGAAACGGATGCAATGGCTTATCCACTTTGAAATTGTCTGCTTTGAAATAGCCTTTCCTTCTGATCCTGAAGCATATGACACTAGTAATTGCTCAGTTTTTCTTAGAGCTTTAGTCCTGCTCAAGTAGAATCTTAGTTTGTCTGTGTACGTCCAAGGAATGCAGAATTCTCTCCCCTTTTTTCTGCGGATTTCGATAAAAAGTTGACAGATGAATTGTTTGGTTTAGAGCCACACTGGAAACGACCTTAGGCATAAAAGCAGGATTTGTCCTCAGAGACACCCTGTCTGGGTAAAATAAGATAAAAGTCTCTACAGCCATGAGGGCCAGTAGCTCTGAAACTCTTCTTGCTGAAGTAATTGCTAGTAGCAGAGCTGTCTTCCATGATGAGAACTTTATATCAGCGGTAGCAGCTGGTTCAAATGGAGGCAGGGTTCATAGGTTCATACTAGGCTATCTGCCCTAGGGCATTTATAAGCCTAGCCAGAGTGTGTGTGGCTTTCACCACCCCTTAGGATGAGAATACTATACCCATTAGTTTGCTGTGCCTCTGTCCAGCAGTGACACAGAGATGATTCCATCTCCCATCCACTCGTCAAGATTTCTCTTGAACAGAGTCAGTGAGGGGCTCTGCCTCACATGGACTGGGATTCTGTTCCATAGTGTAGGGAGTCTCTGGGTGATGAATCTGTCCCTCCAGCACGTCCTATTTATATCCATGTTGAGGTTTAAGTCTCTTGCTCTCGTGGCTCTGGTGGATTTGGATTTTTGAGGTGGAGCATGTCCATTAATTCGGGTTGGACATGGCCTTGTATGTCAGGCACAGATCACCTCTGAGCAGGCGGTATGCGACTGAATAGAGCTGGAGTTTCTTCAGTCGGGCATCGTATGACATATGTTTGAGACCCTTTATCCTTTTGGTGAGGAACTTTTGGGGTCTTTCCAACTGCTGCAGGTGTCGGGTAAGGTACATTCGAATGGGGCATTGTACTCAATCATTGGTCTGATAAGTGAAGAGTACAGGGTACAATGACCTCTCCTGATCTGGATGTGAATCCTTCATGATCAGGTGGGCAATGTAGAAGGTCTTCCTAACCACTTTGGCAATGTGAGTGTCAAAGAGAGGTTACTGTCAACTTGGGTCCCCAGGTCCCTGATAACTTCTTCCATGTTTAATGGATTACCACCTATGTGGTAATTAGGGTTACCTTGTTTTTCCCAAAGGGTATGACTATACATTTTTGGCATTTAGCTTAAGGCCATGGCTCTGGCACCAGTTATCCATTTCTATGAGACCTCTCTGGAGGATGTCTGTGTCTGATGGAGTGTCAATTATGGTGCCCAGTTTGCAGTCATCTGCAAATTTTGTCAGCCACAATCCCCAATGTTTGCCTGCACTTCAGAAAAATAAATGCCGAACAAGAGGGCCCAGGACTGAGCCCTGTGGGACACCACAAGGTGAGCTTAGAGTCTGACATGGCACCAGCAACTCTAACCCTGTGTGTTCTGTCCTTGAGCCAGTTTGCAACCCATCTTGTGACATATGGGTTTACATCTAAGCTGGTGAGCTTTTCTTTGCTAGGTCAAGGTAGGCTGTGTGAACTGCCTTACCCTCATCAATGGCCTTAGTGACTGTTTCAAAAAGTCTTCAAGAGGCAGGATCTGCCCTTGACAAAGCCAAATTGGGTAGGATCCAGTGTCTGTAGGTCCCCAATGTTTTATTTATGAGTTCCATTATGATCCTCTCCATAGCTTTGCAGACAAGGCTCGTTGTGGAGTGGGACCACAGTTGCATTCTTTGGGTACATATCCTGTAGTAAGGCTAAGATTAAACAGCAGCCTTATGTGTGGGTTTAGTTTCTCATTGAGTTGCACACAGCCGGGACACGTTCCATTGATGCTGTGTTTTTTGCTTTAGAGGGAGCAGCTCTCACCTGGGCATCTGAGATGTTTGGGAGGCTAGACTCTGGTGGGATAGACATTTCTCCTTTGGGGGAGGAGGGAGAAATTTGCACTGAACCTGTCTGCCAGTATGTTGGCAATGTCTGTGGGTTCAGTGATTTTTTTATCATTTTGGACTAATTCTGAGCATATCTGGGTGCGCTTTTCCAACACATAATTGAGGTCCCATGCAGGTAATGGTGATCTTCTAGGAGGCCTTAAATTTTTGGCTCCACTGAGATACTGCTTTAGTAAAGGATGAGAAAAGATTGGTGGCTCTGTATTGTAATGAGCCGAAATGGCAGAGGCATGGATTTTAATTGATGAGAAAGACAGGCCTTTGTCAAGCATCTCAGTTAAGTATTGTAATATCTGAGGAATATGTTGTTCTGCTGCATCAGTCCCTTGTGCTTGATTCCAAGCACAGAATCTCTTCCATTTGTCAGCATAAGATTTTCTAGTACTAGGCCTTCTGGCTTCCAAAATGACATCCATCACAGCTTTACTGAGAGGTGTTGTTTGCATTACAGGATTAGCCGTGCTGCCAGGTTCAGAGTCTGTAGTTGATTTTGCAGGATCTGATAGTTTTGCTGGGACAATAGTTGTGGTTTTTGAGGCAAGGTCCTTAGGATTGGGTACCAGTATTGGCGGGGCCAGTCCGGGGCAATTAATATCATCTTTGACTTCTCTTGTCTGACTTTTAGGAGGACCTTGGGTAGAAGAGGTAGAGGAGGAAAGGCATAAACCGATAGGTTTTCCAACTGAAGGATAGGGCGTCCACTTTCCATGCTTGTCACTGATAAGTCCTTGTGCAGAATCTTTTCAGTTGATAATTTTGAGGAGAGACAAATAGATCTATGTCTGGGCTCCCCCTTTAATTTGTTATCATGTTGAAGACTTGTGGATTTAGTTTCCACTTGTGAGGATCCATAAGGTTTCTCCTTAAATCGTCTGCCAGATTGTTTTATTTTCCTGGCAGGAATTGAGCTTGAAGATGTATTTGATAAGTAAAAGCTGTGTCCCACAGTGCCATGGTTAATCTGCAAAGGGGGTACGAGTGTGTGCCCCTTTGCTTGTTTATATACCACATGACTGTGGTGTTGTCCATCTTTATCAGTAGTTGCCTTGGATGAAGTAAGTCCTTGAAGGCTGTTAGGGCATTTTGAACAGCTAGCACCTCTTTCTGCTTGATATGTAGATGCATTTGATTTGGTGCCCATATGCCCTAAATGCATCTTCCTGCCATGTGGGCCCCCCAGGCATAATCTGATGTGTCTGTTGTTAAGGTTTGGCTGGCAGGGGGTAGAGTGAAGGGCCATCCCATGTTTTGGTGACAGGCCTTTGCTCACCATAGAAACTCCTGTTGCAGGCAGGGAATGAGAGGAATCATTGTTTCCAGACTGTGTGAATGTTGACTCCATAAACTTTTTAGGTACCATTGAAATTTCCTCATATGCAGTCTTGCATATGGAATTAGTAGGATGCAGGATGCCATGAAGCCCACAGCCTGCAGAATTTGTCTTGCAGAAGATTGGGTTTTTGTTGCCATCAGTTTGAAGTAAGTAGTCAGTTGCCTTTGTTTGTCTGGCGTGAGGTAAGCCATCTGGGCAGTTATATTCAAGCTTGCACCCAGGAATGTTATCTTTTGAGAGGGTACCACTTGTGATTTCTTTTTGTTTATTGTGTACCCTAGGCATGTTAGAAGCCTTTTCACAAATGCCAAGTGTTGTAGAAGAGTGTCCTTGTTCTTTGCTTAAATGAGACAGTCGTCCAAGTAAGGATATATTTGAATACTTCTTTGTCTGCGAAATGCAATTACTGGTGCCAGGCACTTTGTAAAGACCCTGGGCGCAGTAGATAAGCCAAAGGGCAGTGCAGAGAATTGGTAATGCATTAAGCCAGCCTAGAATCTGAGGTATCTTCTGCACAACTGTCTTATTGGGACATGCAGGTATGCCTCTTTTAGGTCTAAAGTCATCAGCCAAGCATTCTTGCCCAGTATGGGCAGAAACTGGTGCAAAGTGAGCATTTTGAATTTTGGAATGTCCAGGTATGTGTTTAAAATCGATAAATCCAGTATTGGCCGCCAGGCCTTGTCCTTTCTGGGTACCAAGAACAGTCTTGAGTAAAAACCTTGTTTTTTTTTCCTGTTCTGGTACTGTCTGAATGGCCCCCCATATCCATGAGGGACGTAACTGGTTTCTGTGGCTCTGCCCATTGTTTTTATGGCAGATCTGGCCAACCATCTGTCACTGGCAGTGTGTGGAAATGGAATCTGTATTCCTGTGATACAATGTTTAGTACCCACTTGTCCTGGGTTATTAACTGCCAATTTTGAGCAAAAAGTGCTAATGTCCCCCCTATGGGTGCTGCCAAAAGATAAGTGCTTGGTGTAGGCAGAGGGAAGTCATCGGGATTGCTTTCTGTAGGTTTGCACTTTACCTCCTCCAGATTTGGAGGTAGATGTGCCTCATTGCTTTGACCTGTACGAGGTCTTGAGCCTGGTACCTGGAACCCTTAGTGTGTCTGGATTTGCTCCTTTGAGCTCTGTCTGACACAGGAAAGGACCAATTTTTTTGTAGGCCAGTGTCTACTGAATCTAGGTGGCTGCACTTGTAAGAAATCTTTAACAGTTTGCATAGACTTAGCTTTGTCTTCCATTTTCTTTAAAACCTCTTCTGCCTTAATACCAAACAGAGAATCATGCTGTAAAGGTGCATCTAGCAATTTAGCTTTAACATGATCAGGCAAATTTTGTTCCTTTAACCAGGCATGCCTCCTAATCACAGATCCAGTAACTGCAGCCCTGCAGGAGGCCTCTAAAGAATCAAAACCACATTGCAAAGTATGTTTTCAAACTTGCTCAGCTGCATGCAATAATTCATGCAATTCCTTATTTTCCGCACATTCTGAAATCAACATCATTTTCTGTTTCAGCAATCCCATAACATGTTGTCGGTACTTAAGCATATGAAATTGACCCATTTAAGGCCCTGATTGCCAAGGTTGCAGATGTATAAACCTTTTTTCCCCATCTGTCCAGTGCCCTTGAATCTCTTTCGGAGGGAGTAGGATTTTTTGCTGTTGAGGCCTTAACTCCCTTTGGACCCTGTGAAATAGTTTCAGGATCAGCAGCAGGGTTTCTAAATAGAAATTTATGAGAGTTAGGGACCCTGTAATATCTGTCAGGCTTACTGGGAGCCGGAGGTAAGGAGTCAGGGGTCAGACTTGACTCCGAAAACACATCATCCACAATGTCTAAAACAGGGGGAAGGGCTAAAGGCTTGTGCTGAGGGAGAAGAAGGAAATCCCTGAGCCTCTTTTTTGATTCTGAGAAGTCTTGACTCTCCCATTGAAAATGCTGGCTCAAAGCATGCAAGGTTTCTCCAAATGAATAATCCTCAGGAGAAGATGCAGATGGAATAGACTCCTCAGCATCAGAATCCTCATAGGGATGTAAAGATAATTCCTGATCAGAAGAGGAATCAGAAGAAATAGAAACCTAATCTGAATATTCATAGTCAGTGTCTTGCCTAGGCCTCTTATCTGGAGGGGAATGGGTACCCCTGATCAAGGTAATAAGGTCTTCAGCCATTTTTTGATCATCTGTTTTTTAGGCATAGAGGCCTGTGCACGTGGCTCAGGCGTCAGTTTTATTAGTTTTAGAAGATGTCTTTGCCTTTGGTTTTGCAGCTTTCGTCGGTTTGACATATAAATGTTGAGGCCTGAATACACCCTCAGAAGCCGGTGCCTGCTCAGCGGCTCCAGACTCATCCGAGGGAGATACATCCATTGGTCCAATACCTTGAGTATCTTGCGGCATGCTGGACTCCACATGGGTGTCAGTAGAGGCCTGCGACTTGAAGGTAGCGGGTATCAGGGGCTGCGAAAGTGCCTCACTGAGTACCGGCGAACCGGCGACTGGCTTAGGAGAAGCTTCGTCGTCTGTTTTGGATCTTGACTACCTTTCTCTGTCCTTTTCTTTGAGTTTTTTTAAGTACTCTGGTAGTCGGATTGCTATCCGACGACATTTCTGGGTAATTAAATCTGTTTCCAAAATACTTAGATACAAAAATATACCGACGCTTAATAGTGCGTTGGTTAAATCTAGCACGTTGTGATCACGGCCTAGTCAAGAAATACAGTATAAAAGGAAATCCTTATGAGGTATTTGCTTCCCACAAGTAATACAATTATTAACTTTTTCTGACATTGGTAAAAAGCAAGAAAAAAGTTTCCCGAACAGGGTACTTGGCTTTAGTGAAGACTTCGGTTCTGAAACTCAAACTGGAATATTTCAGTAGTCGGCTGACTGGCACTTGCGAAATGCTTCTGCTTCGGGCACCGCACGGCAAGAAAGACTAAAGAAAATGGTGTCGGCTGCATGTTTTATACCCCAGATGACTTGACGTCATGGAAGAGAAGACAGCAACCGACGCAGGACCCAAGACTTTGGAATTCAGGCTGACTGAGGGCAACCTGCCAGCAGATTACCCAAGTGTAATGACTGCAACAGTGAAACACGAAGAACATCAGACAGGTTTCGGCTCCAATAAATTTTAGCCTTCTTCAGTGTTGTTAAATCTAACTCACTGAAAGACAGCAGTGTAACATTTCATGCTGTTCAATGACTACTTAAAACACAAACAGTGCAAATGCCACAGAACAGACTTTCAAAGTGCTTTTTACTGTTGCTTCTTTTTAGAATGGCTAAACTGTAGTCTTTTGTGAAGCCAGAATTGTACTACTTTGACTCATCTCCCATCCACTTTCACACCCAACTTCCCTAGCTGTCAAACTGTTAAGGGTAATTTGAGCTGTCACTTGGTGTGATTGATTGCTAACAGCAGGAGACTTGACTCTGTGGCATCATAGCATGAGTGGGTTTTTAAAATGGTCGTGGTGATGTCAGTTTGAGGAGGGAACTGGCCAGAAAACTTCCTGTATTCAGTGGCCTTGATGACATCAATGAATTGGAGACTACAATACACTTTTCCAGGGCAGGATAAAAGTTTTTTGAAAGTGAAACCACCACAGTACAGTAAGGTACTGTTCTAGTGGAGAGAAACAGTTGATTAAAATATTTTAAATGTTGTATTGTTGTTTATTCATAGCAGGGACAGTAAATAGGGAGAAAAAGGACAGAGAAGTTGAGCATTTAATAGCATAATCCCACTGTTGTCCTTTAAATAAAAACTCTTCAAAACTGGAATCAGTATCAAACATTAGCCAAGCAATCAAATGGAAAATCGGTTAGATAAAATAAAAAATTGGCTACTTATCTGTCTACTGGACGTAGGCCAACCAACACACTCAGAACTACAATAAAAACATATGTATGGCAATGCACATTCCACAGCAAGAACATTTTGAAAATGGCATTGATCGATCTACCCTTTATACCACAGATGAAATTATGCCTTTGATGGAGCATATCAGCCACACCCCTTGGTGAGGGTAAAGCTCTGGAAGTCAGGATGGTTAACAACCACCTGCATACAGGACATCCCATATGTGGGAAATGCACTACTGATTAGTATGGTGAACATCACCTGTTGACTGAAAAGCTTCAAACTATTAGGAGCTTGGTTACTCCAAATTCAAGAACTAGAAACAAATGAGTTCACCAGTAAACTTCTATCTTTTAAGAAAATAAAACATTTTAAGTTAATTATTTACTACTACAACACTGTGATGTCCTTTAAGTTAATTTACTACTAGAATACTGTCATGTCCTCCTTCTATTGCTCACTATCTGCATTCACCAATACCTAATTATACTTCAAATCATACAGCATCATCTAGTAGTAATACACATTTTTTTTAATTTAAACCAAAAGTACGCAGTCATGTCAAATAAAAAAAAAAGAAAAAGAAATTTTAAGTTTGTTATCACCTACCTCAAATTACTCTGGAAGCACGCTTTCTCAAACTTTGGCCTGAGGTGGTTAAAATCCTGTTCACTGAAAGCAGTGTCCTTAAAATATCCCAGTTCTGTAAAGAAATGCTGTGCAGTTCTACACAATGATGGATTTAAGCAACTGTCACTGGAGTCTGATAAAATACTCTCTGGATCATGCTGCAGAACAGTGAGGGTAACTCCACCAAGTGTTACTTTCAGCAGCATCTCTAACTTTACAGTCTCTACAAGGGGAGTGTGTGAGGTCTTGCCTGAAACAGAACATAACCATGTTATCTGACAAAGTGCACGGAGCTGCAAACAAACAAACAAAAAAATCTCTGACACTATCTTTGCATACATTAGTACACTACTGTAAATGTTCCTGAAAATTCAGAGTGCATTAACATATTAAACAAAAAATGTCCACACTTAACTGTGGAATGTCCTACTTTGTTCAAATACATGAAATACATTACATATAAGCAACTTTTAAAATAATTTATCTGCAGAACACACCATTATTAGATATGTTGGTTTTACATTTTTGTTCTAAAATTGAAGTGCTATGTTTGTGTGTGTATCACACATATCTGCATGCAGACACACACACAGATGTACATATATGAATCAAATATCAGACACGTATGAGTAACTTTGTATGAAGAAGGCACAGACAACCCTGCTAAATAACACACGGTTAAACTCCCAAAAGATGGGTAAGCACATGCAAAACAATGAAATAAAAAGTGACGTAAAAAGAAAACCTAGACCAAGCAGAGTTTTGCATTCCTGAACATGCAAGATTAACAGAATACTAAGATTATTTAGGACAGTTCCAAAACCAAACAAAAACAAAGGCCTCAATCAACACAAATGACACAATAAAATGGGAATAAAATGACTAGATATAACAAGTGATTTGCAGGTAGCCCAGAAAGAAACCAGGATACTCAGAAACAGGAGTACCAAACAAACATAACATGACCATGGAAAACCTTCTTTGAGGCACATGTAATGTTAAGTAAAGCTTAAAGACTTCAAGAAATATCAATTCATACAAGTTATTTTTAATGGAGTTGTGAGAGCTATGTAAACATGACCTTGGGGATATCTATACTGCATAAAAAGAGAGAAGGGATAAGAATCCCTTAAACAGGCCTTAACGGCAACAGGCAGGGCAGTCTGCAATTTAATATATATGTACATACACATGTAATACACCTACAAGAGTGCATATGTATTTTATATATAGACATATAGTGGATATAAAAAGTTTACACACCCCTGTTAAAAAGCCAAGTTTTTGTGACAAAAAATGAGACCACAATAAATCTTTTCAAAACTTTTCCTACCTTTAATGTGACCTATAACTTATACAATTCAATTGAAAAACAAATCTGTTAGGGAAAAAATGTAAAAAAATAAAAAATGCAAAACAAGCCGGTTACAAAAGTGTGCACATCCTTAAACTAATACTTTGTTGAAGCACCTTTTGATTTAATTACAGCATTCAGTCTTCTTGGGTAGGAGTCTACCAGCATGGCACATCTTGACTTGGCAGTATTTCCCCACTCATCCTTGCAAAAGTGCTCCAGATCTGTGAGACTGTGAGGGCATCTCTTGTGCACAGCCCTCTTCAGGTCACCCTACAGATTTTCTTTTGGATTTAGGTCTGGGCTCTGGCTGGGCCATTCCAAAGCTTTAACTTTCTTCTGGTGAAGCCATTCTTTTGTTGATTTGCATGCATGCTTGGGGTCATTATGTTGAAAGGTGAAATTCCTCTTCATCTTCAGCTTTTTAGCAGACTGAAAGAATACTCTGTTCTATTTAGTATTACTACTGTTAGCATGATTATTAGCTTGAATAAAAAGCTGCAAGAATAATATGAAATATAAAGGAGTAATTTAGAAATAGTATAAAATGCTGAAAAATAAATAGTAGTAAGTGTGCTGGCAAAGCTTAGTTAAATTTTGGCATCCGTGTAAAGGAGCATGTTATTGAGAAACAAAGTCTGTAAAAATAACTGTGCAGATGGCAGCTGGAAGGACATCAATGAAGTAAAGAGATGTAACATCAAGCAAGATAAAGTTGGAACATTAGATAGTGCTGGAACACCACGTTTCAGATAACTGAGTTTCCTTGGACCACCGAGTTTAAATCAAGGACAAATCATAAATTAGAAGAACAAAGAAAAACTGTTATACAAAGAAAAAACTGTTTTACATCAGACTGAGAAAATACCAGACCTTCTGGTATAAATATAACTGTGCATAAACAAGCTTTGGGTATTTGCCATAGAGACCTGACAGCATTTGTGTTACATACATGCCTGTAGATCTGAAAAGAAAAATGTGAAAGTAAAGCATATTAATTGAAACAGTTATCTTCGTGTATTTATTGTACTTAGTACAATACAGTAATAACACTAGTTGAACACAATAAGTAGGTAAATATACTTTTGTATGCTTGCAAATAAATGCAAGTAATAGCAAAATAACAAACAGAAAGACGTGCATAAAATTCATAGAATTCTTCAATGGTGAGCCACAGTTGATGGACCAAATGGTTTCTCATTGTGACAACTACAGCTTCTTTTTTATTTTATTCAGTTAGTACATTCCATTCCAGTGCAAACATTTGCTTCCTTCTTTTGTACAGTGTCCAGTAGCAGACCAGTGTCTCTCTGCAAATTCTACAGGTCCTGCGCATTTCCACAGTTAAATATGCCAAATGTGGTTGACCTCCTTTTCAGAGAATCAATGAGGGACTTTACCACACTTTCTCGACGGAAGATTTGGCCACCTTCCACAACAGAAACTGGTAATTCTCTTTTTGTTTCTCATTCTACAGCATAGATGCCATGCACAAAAGAACTGTAAAATGTAACACTACCTTTCAGGCAGACAGTAATAACAGTCCAGCACATGCATAAAATTTAAACATTCGTATAAACAGAACTGTAGCACATGTAGTACTTTACTAGGTAAAGTTGATGTCAATGCTTTATTGTGCAAGTCATATGAAACTGCTTTCTGTGTGCAGTGTCATAATGAAACTGCTTTCTGTGTGCAATATCATAAAAGTAATGGTAAACAGCCAAATGCATTATGTCCTGTCCCCACATGTAAAATGTTAATTTCACAGTTACAATATCAGTCAAGTCAGTTATTTACAAAATCTTCTGTACATCTTGCTAGACAAAAGGGGCATAAAACCACTGCACATTACAAAACAGATAAAAACAGAGACGAGGCTCATGATGAACTGACAAAAAGATTTAATATAACTTCTAAAACACAGAGTGAGTTCAAAAAGTTCAGGCAACATATGCAAACACTTTTTCAGAAGTGCATAACAGCTTTTAAGTCAGCAGAACACAACACTGACAAATATAATCTGGTTAGTAAAGAGTTAAAGCAACAGCAGTTCACTATGCTTATAAAAAATTATTTATGACGTACTATTCTACCTTTTGAAAATGTTTAAGTGTACAGGGCACAAGCTTTCATTCAGTTAAAGCAAGGCACTTAAATAGTGATTTTCAAACCATTTCATATAACAAAACAGTTCTAGGGCATAGAAATCAATCAAATGAGAGTAGTTAAACTCAGAAAAGACATGACGTCACAAGACTAACATGCATGTATTTTCTTTTCACCTAAACTGCAGCAAAAGGCAGATGACAGCAAACATAAATCATGTAAATATATCTGTTTTAAGCATGTGTTAGTTAAGTCGACATCTCTTTTTTTTTACAATATTTTGTAATTGTATGATGGCATAAAAAATAGCATAGACTCCAGCAAAAACAGTCTTCAAAAGCAGTATTATGCATAGTTAGGCAAATTACAAATGTTTATTATAATTCTACGAGTTTTACAACTGCATTCTAATATCAAGTTGCAAGTATATTAATGAATGACTGAAGGTATGAGTAAGTGCTAAAGGAGTTATGGGTTAAGCATCTGGAATGCGCAAAAAGAAAAAAGTAAGTAACGTGAGCTCAAATCTTTTCAGGCTGGAATGGGTAGTTACAAGGAATGTTGCATAAAATAAAATGTTACTGTACTGAAATTTATAAGGTCAAAGAAACAAGACTGTTTGCCAGACCAAACGGCTTACGTTTTTCCTAAAACATTATTGTTAGGTATTCATGTACAGCATTAAACAAAAAGCACAAAAGTCTAATCCTGTTTAGTAATTGTAATAAAATGTTACAATTGTGCATACATGTTATTAATAATCTGTTTGCAAGTAAATACTATGAGTACAGTCAGTACATGGGCTATAGTATGCAGTTAAATTATGCAAGTCCCTTTAGAAAAAGGAGGGTATGAATAGCTAGTAGTAACAGTAAACGTCTTTTCAAAATAAGTAAAAGCAATTCCTTTTACAACTTTCACAGTATAGGCAACAACAAAAACTTTATAAAAATGTTTTCTGTTTTTCAAAATGAGCAAATGTGTAAGAGCAAAGTGTCACAGTGTACATAACAGCCAAAAGGCAAGCATACATTCAATTCTCACAGCATAAAGCAAATAAACAATACTACAATAAAATGATGTATACTACATATACTACAGGGGAAGAGCATACTTTCTATTTTAAACTAACTGTATAAACAGTATTACAAAAAGTAATGTAATTAGCAGGCTTCAGTTTAATGCTAGGTTTAAAAATTGAACTGAGTCTACATTACAGCCATGTATATACAAATACAAAAACAATCTGTACGAACAAGTGTATTCTGTACAATATATAGTAAATGGTTTATCTATGTAAATAGAGTAACAAGTCAAAGCTTGACATTTGTGATGTGTTTTTTTCCAAAAAACAAGACTGCAATGCCCTTGCAATAAAATTCTCAAGCAATGCTGATAAATTGCTGTATAGAACATCACTGTATAGAGTCATACTCAAATTCATCCAGTTCTAATAGTAATGGTTGTCATCACTGTGTTGACAATATTAAACTGTGTTAACTTACTGTATCAAAAAAAATAAATAAAGGTTTTGTTTTCCAATGTGTTTCTAGTAATAGCAATATAACTTGACTAAAAAGTACATACTAATGTAGACAGTTTTATTTAAAATAAAACAGAGGGAATATATACAGTGATAGATATGTTTAAATATGTTTAAATGCATGTGCACATCTATTTGCTAGTTAGATGCATATACACATCTGTTGCTATAATATATGTAGAAATAATATAGTTACTTAAATACATGTATTTCTGTTTGCTAGCATACATATATTATTT
This sequence comes from Protopterus annectens, assembly GCF_019279795.1. Lineage (NCBI taxonomy): Eukaryota > Metazoa > Chordata > Ceratodontiformes > Protopteridae > Protopterus > Protopterus annectens. Next base: position 357,336,232 of record NC_056738.1, read on the forward strand.
CTAGGTATTTGGACTAGAAAAGGGCATTGGTTCTCCATTGATGGGGTTGACCTTTATTAATGCAGTTTTATTTGGAGTACAGGAAAATACAATACGCATTTTAGGGGAGGACAATGCCTGGAATCAGTTCCTTGCAGGTTGTGCTGCTGGTGCAATTTAAAGTTTTATCTGCTGCCCTATGGAGCTGGCAAAAATCCGAATGCAGCTTTAGGGAACAGAAGTCGTCAAGTCAAAATCCAAAGTTTACAAGAATTCATGGGACTGCCTCACCAAAATCTATCAAAAAGAAGGGATTCGAGGAATGTATAGAGGCATGACAGCCACATTCATTTGAGAAACTCCAGTCCTTGGTGTCTATTTCCTCACATATGACTGTCTGACTAGATATCTAGGCTGTGAGCCACAGAACAGCTATATTACTCCCAAGTTACTGTTTGCTGGTGGCATGGCTGGTATAACATCTTGGTTGTCAACATTTCCTGTTGATGTCATCAAGTCCCACCTTCAGCTTAATAGAGTCAGAGGAGTAAACCAGTACTGTGGAATGAGGGATTGTGTGAGACAAAGTTACAAAAAGGAAGGCATGAGGGTATTTGCACGGGGTCTTACTTCAACCCTTCTTAGAGCATTCCCTGTCAATGCTGCTACATTTTCTACCGTTACAGTTTTCCTAATGTACATGAGGGCAGGAGAGGATACTGTTGAGTGTAAACACATACAAACCATTCAGGTAGCTTCAGGGCTGTAAACTACTATTTTCTTATCAATATTATGTGGACTTCAGTATTTCCTTTGTTTTAGTCTTTTATTGTTCATAATGTTAATCTATGAGAAGGTAATATATGCAAAGACTTTAATACTTTATACATTGTTTCTGAAGTTAAAAAACAGTTCCATTTATTATTTTACTTATGACAGTTTCCTCCCTTTTGCCATCTGAAAAAGATGCCTGATAGAAAGCGAACAGTGATGCTTCTGTTCCTTCATGCCTACAACCTAAATCATCGGATTATGGAACATCTGCATATTAACAAGAAAGCATATCTCAGCCTGTTCCAAGAATTTTGTAAAATGTGAATGAAATAACTAATTTGTTCATGGGTTTCTGAAAACTGATATTTTCTACCTATACCACTTAAAAATTTGGCACAGTTCAGAAATAATTTTGTGAGATGTCGCCACACAGGCTGTTATCTGGCAGAGGTACAGAAAGAATGTTCTTTCCACATTTGAGTAAGAACTTAATTTGTTTATTTACTGGAAGGACAGCTAAAAGTGATAAGTTTAGTACAGATCATGTTTCAGAAAGCAACATCTTGAAAAGTCATGGTGCTGTTAGCAGTAATCAGTAATACAAGAAATGCATTTCATTTTAAACAGCATGTTATGAAACAGGACTCAAAGTCAACAGACCAATGCATTTTCATAGAATGACTAGAAAAATATAGAAAACAAAAAAAAGTATTCAAGTTTTTGGACAACTTGAACTTGTATGAAGCTTGACAAGGTGTTATGACAGATGCCTCTATTATCTCTTATTATTAATATGTAAAACATTGATAAAATACAAAGAACATACTGCAGTAACTCATACCGATAGTACAGCCAGCAGCAAAGTACATTATATTAACCCTCATCAGGTGGTGCAGCGGTTAGTGTTGTCGCCTCACAGCAAGAGGTTCTCTAGTTCGATCCTCGGCTGGGGTGCCTTCTGTGCGGCGTCTGCATGTCCTCCCTGTGGTTGCGTGGGTTTCCTCCGGGTGCTCCGGTTTCCTCCCACATCCCAAACACATGCTGTAGGTGGCTTGGCCATGCTAAATTGGCCCTAGATGTGAGTGAGTGAGTGAGTGAGTGAGTGAGTGAGTGAGTGTGTGTGTGTGTGTGTGTGTGTGTGTGTGTGTGTGTGTGTGTGTGTGTGTAAGGTTGGGTGCTGGGCTGGCAACTGGACACTGTAAAACTCCACTGCCAATCATGAGTGGACAGGTGATCCGCTGTGGCGACCCCTAACCGGGAAAAGCCAGAAGAAGCATACATATATTCTGGTACAGCTTGAGACAAGCTGAATGTTCAGTGTTTGGAACATGCTTCAAGGACTATAGATAAAAATGCAGCTGCAAGACAAGGCATGCAGCATTCAACACAGACATCTGCATTTCATTTGTACAATTCTGAACATCAAAACAGAGGGAATTACAATATTTCACAAACAACACTAAGTTGGGAAAATGATACACAAAATAGAAAACAAGACAATTTCTGTTGTAAAGAGCATACAGTATGTACATTTGGGAGGATAACATTTAACACAAATATAACAGCATGGTTAGCTGAACAAGGTAAGACATACATAAACGTAGAAAAAGAATCAAAGACTGACAAACATTTCAATAAACAGCTCCATCTCTATTAGATGCTGTACAGTACCTCAAAAATGTAACAGTTCTGACAAGGAAAGACATCATGCAAAAATGTCAGTGTGTAGACAATAACACAAAAATAAAAATAAACTCAACAGGGGAAAAAGGGTATGATTTCTACCAATACAATTTTGGGTAACAGGCCAGTACTTCATACAGATCAAATGGTAAAAATACCATCCACTTGTACTATGATAGGTCAATAATACCAAAAAAACAACATTGTACATTTCCAAGTTTTAAAGATACCAATTGCAGATTTAAAAGAGCTTGGCATAAAAACTAGTAAAACAAGATATATCTCAGATTGTACATTTACAAGCACAAGGAAATCCTATTATTTAGTAAGTCATTACAAGTATCTTTAATAGACAGATTACAATTTAGTATAAATGGACAATATTGCCTTCAAATTCGAAAATGTTTGTTAAAGTGGCATCACTGTTTGTATGTGTGGTTTCAAATAACCCAGTGTTAATAGTATAAGACAAAAACAGAAGCTGACACTGCTCATAATTGGTGGGACATATTTAGAAGATGGTCATCATCTGAAACCAAATTCCTAAATTGGTTACTACATCCTGTGTTAATAGTTTTACAAGTCATAATAATAATAACAATAACAGCTTACAACAGTTTATATTCTGCAGGTTACAAAGAGTTACAATAACTCAACAAGATGATTGCAAATATGAACAAAGTGGTAAATGCTGTAAATAGCCATGTTGACGAAACAAATGCAGTCTTTTCTTTAACTAAAGCTTAGTTCATTCTTCAAACAAATTAAAAAATGGGGAACTGAAAGAATCATCTGTTCTATTTAGTATTACTGTTAGCATGATTATTAGCTTAATAACAGCTGCAAGAATAATATGAAATATAAAGGGTTAATTTAGAAATAGTATAAAATGCTGAAAAATAAATAGTAAGTGTGCTGGCATAACTTAGTTAGATTTTGGCATCCATGTAAAGGAGTATGTTATTGAGAATCAAAGTCTGTAAAAATAACTGCTCAGATGGCAGTTGTTAGGACATCAACGAAGTAGAGAGACGTAACATCAAGCAAGATAAAGTTGGAACATCAGATAGTGGTGTTAAGCAAGACAAAGTTGGAACATCAGGTGGTGCTGGAACACCACATTTCAGATAACCGAGTTTCCTTGGACCACCGAGCTTAAATCAAGGACAAATAATAAATTAGAAGAAAAACTGTTTTACAAAGAAAAACTGTTTTACATCAGACTTTGAGAAAATACCAGGCCTTCTGGTAGAAATGTAACTGTGCATAAACAAGCTTTGGGTATTTGCCATAGAGAGCTGACAGCATTTGTGTTGCATGCTTATAGATCTGAAAAGAAAAATGTGAAAGTAAAGCATATTAACTGAAACAGTTATCTTTGTGCATTTATTGTACTTAGTAGAATACAGTAATAAGACTAGTTGATCACAATAAGTAGTTAAATATACTTTGGTATGCTTGCATGTAAATGCAAGTAACAGCAAAATAACAAACAGAAAGCCGTGCGTAAAATTCATAGAATTTTTCACAGACGCCTAAAGGTTTTGGGCCAAAAGTGACTGGTATTTAGAACTGTTCATAATTCCCTCAACCTTGACTAAAGCCCTAGTTCCAGTTGAAGAAAAGCAACCCCAAAGCATGATACCGCCACCACAATGCTTCACCGTGGGGATGGTGCAAAGTGTTCGTTTTGTGCCAAACGTATCTTTTGGAGTTGTGGCCAAAAAGTTCAACCTTGGACTCATCAGACCACAACACATTTTCCCACATGCTTTTGGGAGACTTCATGTATTGTTTTGGAAATTTTAGCCGGGCCTGGATGTTTTTCTGTGTAAGAAAAGGCTTCCGTCTTGCAACCCTACCCCACAGTCCAGACATATGGAGAATACGGGAGATTGTCACATGTACTATACAACCAGTACTTGCTAGAAATTCCTGCAGCTCCTTCAGTGTTGCTGTAGTCTCTTGGCAGCTTCCTTGACCATTTTTCGTCTTGCCTTTTTATCAATTTTGGAGGGATGTCCAGTTCTTTGCATCATCACTGTTGTCCCATATTTTCTCCACTTTTTGATGACTATCTTCACTGTGTTACACGGTATATCCAATGCAGTGGAAATTTTTTTGTACCCTTATCCTGAATGATACCTTTCAACAATGAGATCCCTTTGATGCTTTGTAAGCTCTATGTGAACCAGTTTGCTGCAGCAGGCAACTGAGTAAATATCAGGAAAATCCTACTAGGACAGTTGAACTTTATTTGGGGTTAATCAGTCTCTTTAATTGATGGCAGGTGTGTACCCAAGAAGACTGAAAGTTGTAATTAAATCAAAAGGTCCTTCAACAAAGTATTAGTTTAAGGGTGTGCACACTTATACAACCAGCTTATTGTACATTTTTTATTTTTTATATTTTTCCCCGAACAGATTTGTTTTTCAACTGAATTGTACACGTTACAAGTCACATTAAAGGTGGGAAAAGTTTTGAAATGCTTTATTGTGGTCTCATTTTTTTATATCACAACAATCTGGCATTTTAACAGGTCTGTGTACACTTTTTATATCTACTGTAGGTTTACTTCATAAGACCAAAATTTCAGAACATCGAACTTCTGATTATCGAAGACCAGAGGATCAAAGTTCTGCTCAAAGTTCTGAAATATTGAACCTATGAAAAAAAAATCTAAAACATTAAAACTTCTTATTTCCCATTTGTGCAGGAGGGCAAGCCCCCCCACACCCCCTGCTATTTAAATATATCAACTCCAACATCCCACTACAGTGAACAGAACAGTAAAGTTCCCATTCAGCACTGTATGGTGATCTCCATTCACAAGGTTCGATATTTCAAAACTTCGATCCTCTGGTCTTCAATGATCAGAGGTTCAATGTTCTGAAATTTCGATCCTTAGAAGGGATCTTATACATAAATACATATATATATATATATATATATATATACACATACACACATACATACATATTATATATATATATATAAAAAACTAAATAACTAGAAACTGAAACTCAACAATATAAAGCAACAAGTTGGCACCAACTATAGTCAGGAAAGCACGGACACTTCGTATTAGCTTTCATTCACTTTAATAGATGTGAACTTCTTCAGAAAAACCATCTACCCCTTTGACAACATTATATATCCTTTCCAACGAATCACGTTAAATTGTCAATAAAAATTTAAAGAACCAGTGAAAAATGGTCAATAGAAATATACATACAAAAACTAAATAAATATATACATACATAAACCATTCACATAAAATATTTAACATAAAAACTACTAAAAAAAGTATCTATATATGTATGTATATATATAAAACTAAGTTACATATATTGTAAAAAACATTTTAAATGTAGAACTTTATTTAGACCTGGCATTTTGTCAGCACCTAAACTAATTTGCCAAGTACTTTCCTTACATTCTAATCTGATTTTAAAATCACCAGAAAATGCATCACAATCCACACTGTCAATAACTGAAAAAACTAATTTCTTAAAAAATTGACATACCTTAACATGTCTAGCTAAGGCATTTTTATCATCTCCTTTTTTATAGCTAGTTGATGTTCATATATCCTCCTTTTTAAACATCTAACGTTTTCCCTGTATAAAAACCTGAACAGGAAAGACATTGAGTCACATAGACAATCAGACTACTATTACAGTCAAAAGAACTTTTGGTCCAAATAGTTTTGTTAATGTGTTTGAAATAAACAGAAGTGTTGCTGACAAATCTACATTGCCTACAGTTGTTACATGCATAAGTACCTTTTTTATGTATTATGGACCCCCTATTGTTGAGTGAAACATTGGGTCCGCTTTCCAATAGACTTTTTAAATTAAAGCCCCTTTTGTAAGTGAAACATGGGCTAGAACCAATGACTTTGATTAAATCCAAATTTCCTAACAATATCTTCCAATTATCTGTAATAATACTTCTAATGACCCCTATCTCATTCGTAATGGGCAAAGGAAAAGAACAACTATACTTAGTAGTGATCTTTTCTTCATGAACATTGGAAGGGGTATGACCTAAGCCTGAATGACCAGTATTTCCTTTCAGTATAGGAATGGCCTTGGTAATTCTTAAAAGTACCACCTCCTCTTCAATTCTCTTGAGCCATACTATTTCGTAACCTCTAGCCATGAAAAAGCATTCTAAAATAACCAATTCCTTCAAAAAAGTATTATCATCAGACGTAAGTCTACTCAACCGAATCATTTGTCCTTTGACCATCCCTTTTTTAATGTGTACTGGATGCAAGCTATTGCTGTGTAAATACTGATTAGCAAATACACTTTTTCTGTATATACAACTATTGAAGCATTCATTCAAATGATCATAAGACAAATGTAAATCCAAAAAATCTAAACTACTACCAAATCCTGTTATAGTAAATTTTAAAAAATTGGTAGAATCATTCAAATCCGACACAAAGTCAACAAATGCTTCATAGTCCCCCCTTCCAAAGAAAAAACAAATCATCTATGTAACGACGATACATCAACACTTTCTCCATTTTCTTGTTGGTGACCACATCTCCCAACTAGCCATTACCAAATTAGCAAATGTAGGAGCCACCCTTGCTCCCATAGCATCTCCCGACATTTGCTTATAAAAACTACCACTGAAAAGAAAAAACTTATTTTCCAAAATGATGTTCATAATAGTACAAATGGTGTTAACTTTAACACCAGAAAAACGAGTGTATCTACTCAAATAATCACGTAAATATTCTATACCCAGTTCCTGATCAATGCTAGTATATAATGAGACCACATCTAAAGAAGCAAAAAAAGAACTTACAATTGTCTAACTTCAAATCTCTTAGTACTTCCAACAAATGCCATGAATGCTTTAGATAAAAAGTAGAACTTGGTGTCACAGGATGTAAAACATGATCCAACCATATAGGTAAGGTTTCAGTCTTAGACTTGGGTGCTGAAATGACTGGTCTAAAAGGAGGGTTTGTACAATTTTTCTGCACCTTCGGAATTAGAAAAAGTGTAGCCATCTTAGGGAATTCTACTTGTAAGAATGCAAAGGTCTGTTGATCTAATTCTCCTTGACAGAACATGTCAAATAATGACATGTCCAACCTAGCATAACTTTTCTTAATAAAAGTGATTCATTGGAAAGGATATATAATATTGTCAAAGGGGTAGATGTTTTTTCTGAAGAAATTCATGTCTATTAAAGTGAATGAAAGCTAATACGAAGTGTCCGTGCTTTCCTGACGAT